>NW_027064616.1:0-25306 GCF_032884065.1 Artemia franciscana
CTAGCTAGTCTATCTACTATTTCTATGAGTCATATGCAAGACGTCATTTTAGAAAAGACTTTTTTCACTATTCAATAAATAGATATCAATAGTAGATAGAACAGTGAAAGTTTGATTCTAGCTAGTCTATCTACTATTTCTATGAGTCATATGCAAGACGTCATTTTAAAAAAGACTTTTTCACTATTCAATAAATAGATATCAATAGTAGATAGAACAGTGAAAGTTTGATTCTAGCTAGTCTATCTACTATTTCTATGAGTCATATGCAAGACGTCATTTTAGAAAAGACTTTTCACTATTCAATAAATAGATATCAATAGTAGATATAACAGTGAAAGTTTGATTCTAGCTAGTCTATCTACTATTTCTATGAGTCATATGCAAGACGTCATTTTAGAAAAGACTTTTTCACTATTCAATAAATAGATATCAATAGTAGATAGAACAGTGAAAGTTTGATTCTAGCTAGTCTATCTACTATTTCTATGAGTCATATGCAAGACGTCATTTTAGAAAAGACTTTTTCACTATTCAATAAATAGATATCAATAGTAGATAGAACAGTGAAAGTTTGATTCTAGCTAGTCTATCTACTATTTCTATGAGTCATATGCAAGACGTCATTTTAGAAAAGACTTTTTCACTATTCAATAAATAGATATCAATAGTAGATAGAACAGTGAAAGTTTGATTCTAGCTAGTCTATCTACTATTTCTATGAGTCATATGCAAGACGTCATTTTAGAAAAGACTTTTTCACTATTCAATAAATAGATATCAATAGTAGATAGAACAGTGAAAGTTTGATTCTAGCTAGTCTATCTACTATTTCTATGAGTCATATGCAAGACGTCATTTTAGAAAAGACTTTTTCACTATTCAATAAATAGATATCAATAGTAGATAGAACAGTGAAAGTTTGATTCTAGCTAGTCTATCTACTATTTCTATGAGTCATATGCAAGACGTCATTTTAGAAAAGACTTTTTCACTATTCAATAAATAGATATCAATAGTAGATAGAACAGTGAAAGTTTGATTCTAGCTAGTCTATCTACTATTTCTATGAGTCATATGCAAGACGTCATTTTAGAAAGACTTTTTCACTATTCAATAAATAGATATCAATAGTAGATAGAACAGGTGAAAGTTTGATTCTAGCTAGTCTATCTACTATTTCTATGAGTCATATGCAAGACGTCCATTTTAGAAAAGACTTTTTCACTATTCAATAAATAGATATCAATAGTAGATATAACAGTGAAAGTTTGATTCTAGCTAGTCTATCTACTATTTCTATGAGTCATATGCAAGACGTCATTTTAGAAAAGACTTTTTCACTATTCAATAAATAGATATCAATAGTAGATAGAACAGTGAAAGTTTGATTCTAGCTAGTCTATCTACTATTTCTATGAGTCATATGCAAGACGTCATTTTAGAAAAGACTTTTTCACTAAATAGATATCAATAGTAGATAGAACAGTGAAAGTTTGATTCTAGCTAGTCTATCTACTATTTCTATGAGTCATATGCAGACGTCATTTTAGAAAAGGACTTTTTCACTATTCAATAATAGATATCAATAGTAGATAGAACAGTGAAAGTTTGATTCTAGCTAGTCTATCTACTATTTCTATGAGTCATATGCAAGACGTCATTTTAGAAAAGACTTTTTCACTATTCAATAAATAGATATCAATAGTAGATAGAACAGTGAAAGTTTGATTCTAGCGAGTCTATCTACTATTTCTATGAGTCATATGCAAGACGTCATTTTAGAAAAGACTTTTTCACTATTCAATAAATAGATATCAATAGTAGATAGAACAGTGAAAGTTTGATTCTAGCTAGTCTATTCTACTATTTCTATGAGTCATATGCAAGACGTCATTTTAGAAAAGACTTTTTCACTATTCAATAAATAGATATCAATAGTAGATAGAACAGTGAAAGTTTGATTCTAGCTAGTCTATCTACTATTTCTATGAGTCATATGCAAGACGTCATTTTAGAAAAGACTTTTTCACTATTCAATAAATAGATATCAATAGTAGATAGAACAGTGAAAGTTTGATTCTAGCTAGTCTATCTACTATTTCTATGAGTCATATGCAAGACGTCATTTTAGAAAAGACTTTTTCACTATTCAATAAATAGATATCAATAGTAGATAGAACAGTGAAAGTTTGATTCTAGCTAGTCTATCTACTATTTCTATGAGTCATATGCAAGACGTCATTTTAGAAAAGACTTTTTCACTATTCAATAAATAGATATCAATAGTAGATAGAACAGTGAAAGTTTGATTCTAGCTAGTCTATCTACTATTTCTATGAGTCATATGCAAGACGTCATTTTAGAAAAGACTTTTTCACTATTCAATAAATAGATATCAATAGTAGATAGAACAGTGAAAGTTTGATTCTAGCTAGTCTATCTACTATTTCTATGAGTCATATGCAAGACGTCATTTTAGAAAAGACTTTTTCACTATTCAATAAATAGATATCAATAGTAGATAGAACAGTGAAAGTTTGATTCTAGCTAGTCTATCTACTATTTCTATGAGTCATATGCAAGACGTCATTTTAGAAAAGACTTTTTCACTATTCAATAAATAGATATCAATAGTAGATAGAACAGTGAAAGTTTGATTCTAGCTAGTCTATCTACTATTTCTATGAGTCATATGCAAGACGTCATTTTAGAAAAGACTTTTTCACTATTCGATAAATAGATATCAATAGTAGATAGAACAGTGAAAGTTTGATTCTAGCTAGTCTATCTACTATTTCTATGAGTCATATGCAAGACGTCATTTTAGAAAAGACTTTTTCACTATTCAATAAATAGATATCAATAGTAGATAGAACAGTGAAAGTTTGATTTTAGCTAGTCTATCTACTATTTCTATGAGTCATATGCAAGACGTCATTTTAGAAAAGACTTTTTCACTATTCAATAAATAGATATCAATAGTAGATAGAACAGTGAAAGTTTGATTCTAGTTAGTCTATCTACTATTTCTATGAGTCATATGCAAGACGTCATTTTAGAAAAGACTTTTTCACTATTCAATAAATAGATATCAATAGTAGATAGAACAGTGAAAGTTTGATTCTAGCTAGTCTATCTACTATTTCTATGAGTCATATGCAAGACGTCATTTTAGAAAAGACTTTTTTCACTATTCAATAAATAGATATCAATAGTAGATAGAACAGTGAAAGTTTGATTCTAGCTAGTCTATCTACTATTTCTATGAGTCATATGCAAGACGTCATTTTAGAAAAGACTTTTTCACTATTCAATAAATAGATATCAATAGTAGATAGAACAGTGAAAGTTTGATTCTAGCTAGTCTATCTACTATTTCTATGAGTCATATGCAAGACGTCATTTTAGAAAAGACTTTTTCACTATTCAATAAATAGATATCAATAGTAGATAGAACAGTGAAAGTTTGATTCTAGCTAGTCTATCTACTATTTCTATGAGTCATATGCAAGACGTCATTTTAGAAAAGACTTTTTCACTATTCAATAAATAGATATCAATAGTAGATAGAACAGTGAAAGTTTGATTCTAGCGAGTCTATCTACTATTTCTATGAGTCATATGCAAGACGTCATTTTAGAAAAGACTTTTTCACTATTCAATAAATAGATATCAATAGTAGATAGAACAGTGAAAGTTTGATTCTAGCTAGTCTATTTACTATTTCTATGAGTCATATGCAAGACGTCATTTTAGAAAAGACTTTTTCACTATTCAATAAATAGATATCAATAGTAGATAGAACAGTGAAAGTTTGATTCTAGCTAGTCTATCTACTATTTCTATGAGTCATATGCAAGACGTCATTTTAGAAAAGACTTTTTCACTATTCAATAAATAGATATCAATAGTAGATAGAACAGTGAAAGTTTGATTCTAGCTAGTCTATCTACTATTTCTATGAGTCATATGCAAGACGTCATTTTAGAAAAGACTTTTTCACTATTCAATAAATAGATATCAATAGTAGATAGAACAGTGAAAGTTTGATTCTAGCTAGTCTATCTACTATTTCTATGAGTCATATGCAAGACGTCATTTTAGAAAAGACTTTTTCACTATTCAATAAATAGATATCAATAGTAGATAGAACAGTGAAAGTTTGATTCTAGCTAGTCTATCTACTATTTCTATGAGTCATATGCAAGGACGTCATTTTAGAAAAGACTTTTTCACTATTCAATAAATAGATATCAATAGTAGATAGAACAGTGAAAGTTTGATTCTAGCTAGTCTATCTACTATTTCTATGAGTCATATGCAAGACGTCATTTTAGAAAAGACTTTTTCACTATTCAATAAATAGATATCAATAGTAGATAGAACAGTGAAAGTTTGATTCTAGCTAGTCTATCTACTATTTCTATGAGTCATATGCAAGACGTCATTTTAGAAAAGACTTTTTCACTATTCAATAAATAGATATCAATAGTAGATAGAACAGTGAAAGTTTGATTCTAGCTAGTCTATCTACTATTTCTATGAGTCATATGCAAGACGTCATTTTAGAAAAGACTTTTTCACTATTCAATAAATAGATATCAATAGTAGATAGAACAGTGAAAGTTTGATTTTAGCTAGTCTATCTACTATTTCTATGAGTCATATGCAAGACGTCATTTTAGAAAAGACTTTTTCACTATTCAATAAATAGATATCAATAGTAGATAGAACAGTGAAAGTTTGATTCTAGTTAGTCTATCTACTATTTCTATGAGTCATATGCAAGACGTCATTTTAGAAAAGACTTTTTCACTATTCAATAAATAGATATCAATAGTAGATAGAAGAGTGAAAGTTTGATTCTAGCTAGTCTATCTACTATTTCTATGAGTCATATGCAAGACGTCATTTTAGAAAAGACTTTTTCACTATTCAATAAATAGATATCAATAGTAGATAGAACAGTGAAAGTTTGATTCTAGCTAGTCTATCTACTATTTCTATGAGTCATATGCAAGACGTCATTTTAGAAAAGACTTTTTCACTATTCAATAAATAGATATCAATAGTAGATAGAACAGTGAAAGTTTGATTCTAGCTAGTCTATCTACTATTTCTATGAGTCATATGCAAGACGTCATTTTAGAAAAGACTTTTTCACTATTCAATAAATAGATATCAATAGTAGATAGAACAGTGAAAGTTTGATTCTAGCTAGTCTATCTACTATTTCTATGAGTCATATGCAAGACGTCATTTTAGAAAAGACTTTTTCACTATTCAATAAATAGATATCAATAGTAGATAGAACAGTGAAAGTTTGATTCTAGCTAGTCTATCTACTATTTCTATGAGTCATATGCAAGACGTCATTTTAGAAAAGACTTTTTCACTATTCAATAAATAGATATCAATAGTAGATAGAACAGTGAAAGTTTGATTCTAGCTAGTCTATCTACTATTTCTATGAGTCATATGCAAGACGTCATTTTAGAAAAGACTTTTTCACTATTCAATAAATAGATATCAATAGTAGATAGAACAGTGAAAGTTTGATTCTAGCTAGTCTATCTACTATTTCTATTAGTCATATGCAAGACGTCATTTTAGAAAAGACTTTTTCACTATTCAATAAATAGATATCAATAGTAGATAGAACAGTGAAAGTTTGATTCTAGCTAGTCTATCTACTATTTCTATGAGTCATATGCAAGACGTCATTTTAGAAAAGACTTTTTCACTATTCAATAAATAGATATCAATAGTAGATAGAACAGTGAAAGTTTGATTCTAGCTTGTCTATCTACTATTTCTATGAGGCATATGCAAGACGTCATTTTAGAAAAGACTTTTTCACTATTCAATAAATAGATATCAATAGTAGATAGAACAGTGAAAGTTTGATTCTAGCTAGTCTATCTACTATTTCTATGAGTCATATGCAAGACGTCATTTTAGAAAAGACTTTTTCACTATTCAATAAATAGATATCAATAGTAGATAGAACAGTGAAAGTTTGATTCTAGCTAGTCTATCTACTATTTCTATGAGTCATATGCAAGACGTCATTTTAGAAAAGACTTTTTCACTATTCAATAAATAGATATCAATAGTAGATAGAACAGTGAAAGTTTGATTCTAGCTAGTCTATCTACTATTTCTATGAGTCATATGCAAGACGTCATTTTAGAAAAGACTTTTTCACTATTCAATAATAGATATCAATAGTAGATAGAACAGTGAAAGTTTGATTCTAGCTAGTCTATCTACTATTTCTATGAGTCATATGCAAGACGTCATTTTAGAAAAGACTTTTTCACTATTCAATAAATAGATATCAATAGTAGATAGAACAGTGAAAGTTTGATTCTAGCTAGTCTATCTACTATTTCTATGAGTCATATGCAAGACGTCATTTTAGAAAAGACTTTTTCACTATTCAATAAATATAGATCAATAGTAGATAGAACAGTGAAAGTTTGATTCTAGCTAGTCTATCTACTATTTCTATGAGTCATAGGCAAGACGTCATTTTTAGAAAAGACTTTTTCACTATTCAATAAATAGATATCAATAGTAGATAGAACAGTGAAAGTTTGATTCTAGCTAGTCTATCTACTATTTCTATGAGTCATATGCAAGACGTCATTTTAGAAAAGACTTTTTCACTATTCAATAAATAGATATCAATAGTAGATAGAACAGTGAAAGTTTGATTCTAGCTAGTCTATCTACTATTTCTATGAGTCATATGCAAGACGTCATTTTAGAAAAGACTTTTTCACTATTCAATAAATAGATATCAATAGTAGATAGAACAGTGAAAGTTTGATTCTAGCTAGTCTATCTACTATTTCTATGAGTCATATGCAAGACGTCATTTTAGAAAAGACTTTTTCACTATTCAATAAATAGATATCAATAGTAGATAGAACAGTGAAAGTTTGATTCTAGCTAGTCTATCTACTATTTCTATGAGTCATATGCAAGACGTCATTTTAGAAAAGACTTTTTCACTATTCAATAAATAGATATCAATAGTAGATAGAACAGTGAAAGTTTGATTCTAGCTAGTCTATCTACTATTTCTATGAGTTATATGCAAGACGTCATTTTAGAAAAGACTTTTTCACTATTCAATAAATAGATATCAATAGTAGATAGAACAGTGAAAGTTTGATTCTAGCTAGTCTATCTACTATTTCTATGAGTCATATGCAAGACGTCATTTTAGAAAAGACTTTTTCACTATTCAATAAATAGATATCAATAGTAGATAGAACAGTGAAAGTTTGATTCTAGCTAGTCTATCTACTATTTCTATGAGTCATATGCAAGACGTCATTTTAGAAAAGACTTTTTCACTATTCAATAAATAGATATCAATAGTAGATAGAACAGTGAAAGTTTGATTCTAGCTAGTCTATCTACTATTTCTATGAGTCATATGCAAGACGTCATTTTAGAAAAGACTTTTTCACTATTCAATAAATAGATATCAATAGTAGATAGAACAGTGAAAGTTTGATTCTAGCTAGTCTATCTACTATTTCTATGAGTCATATGCAAGACGTCATTTTAATAGTAGATAGACTAGCTAGAATCAAACTTTCACTGTTCTATCTACTATTGATTCTAGCTGGTCTAGAATCAATAGATTAGAATTCTAGAACCATATGCAAGACGTCACATACGAACTAGTGCTATTCTATTGATTCTATTAGAATCAAACAGAAAGTTTGATTCTAGATTCAAATAGATTTGAATCTTTTTATTGAATAGTGAAAAAGTCTTTTCTAAAATGACGTCTTGCATATGACTCATAGAAATAGTAGATAGACTAGCTAGAATCAATAGATTAGAATTCTAGAACCATATGCAAGACGTCACATACGAACTAGTGCTATTCTATTGATTCTATTAGAATCAAACAGAAAGTTTGATTCTAGATTCAAATAGATTTGAATCTATTTATTGAATAGTGAAAAAGTCTTTTCTAAAATGACGTCTTGCATATGACTCATAGAAATAGTAGATAGACTAGCTAAAATCGATACATTAGAATTCTAGAACCATATGCAAGACGTCACATACGAACTAGTGCTATTCTATTGATTCTATTAGAATCAAACAGAAAGTTTGATTCTAGATTCAAATAGATTTGAATCTATTTATTGAATAGTGAAAAAGTCTTTTCTAAAATGACGTCTTGCATATGACTCATAGAAATAGTAGATAGACTAGCTAGAATCAAACTTTCACTGTTCTATCTACTATTGATTCTAGCTGGTCTAGAATCAATAGATTAGAATTCTAGAACCATGTGGAAGACGTCACATACGAACTAGTGCTATTCTATTGATTCTATTAGAATCAAACAGAAAGTTTGATTCTAGATTCAATTAGATTTGAATCTATTTATTGAATAGTGAAAAAGTCTTTTCTAAAATGACGTCTTGCATATGACTCATAGAAATAGTAGATAGACTAGCTAGAATCAATAGATTAGAATTCTAGAACCATATGCAAGACGTCACATACGAACTAGTGCTATTCTATTGATTCTATTAGAATCAAACAGAAAGTTTGATTCTAGCTAGTCTATCTACTATTTCTATGAGTCATATGCAAGACGTCATTTTAGAAAAGACTTTTTCACTATTCAATAAATAGATATCAATAGTAGATAGAACAGTGAAAGTTTGATTCTAGCTAGTCTATCTACTATTTCTATGAGTCATATGCAAGACGTCATTTTAGAAAAGACTTTTTCACTATTCAATAAATAGATATCAATAGTAGATAGAACAGTGAAAGTTTGATTTTAGCTAGTCTATCTACTATTTCTATGAGTCATATGCAAGACGTCATTTTAGAAAAGACTTTTTCACTATTCAATAAATAGATATCAATAGTAGATAGAACAGTGAAAGTTTGATTCTAGTTAGTCTATCTACTATTTCTATGAGTCATATGCAAGACGTCATTTTAGAAAAGACTTTTTCACTATTCAATAAATAGATATCAATAGTAGATAGAACAGTGAAAGTTTGATTCTAGCTAGTCTATCTACTATTTCTATGAGTCATATGCAAGACGTCATTTTAGAAAAGACTTTTTCACTATTCAATAAATAGATATCAATAGTAGATAGAACAGTGAAAGTTTGATTCTAGCTAGTCTATCTACTATTTCTATGAGTCATATGCAAGACGTCATTTTAGAAAAGACTTTTTCACTATTCAATAAATAGATATCAATAGTAGATAGAACAGTGAAAGTTTGATTCTAGCTAGTCTATCTACTATTTCTATGAGTCATATGCAAGACGTCATTTTAGAAAAGACTTTTTCACTATTCAATAAATAGATATCAATAGTAGATAGAACAGTGAAAGTTTGATTCTAGCTAGTCTATCTACTATTTCTATGAGTCATATGCAGCAGACGTCCATTTTAGAAAAGACTTTTTCACTATTCAATAAATAGATATCAATAGTAGATAGAACAGTGAAAGTTTGATTCTAGCTAGTCTATCTACTATTTCTATGAATCATATGCAAGACGTCATTTTAGAAAAGACTTTTTCACTATTCAATAAATAGATATCAATAGTAGATAGAACAGTGAAAGTTTGATTCTAGCTAGTCTATCTACTATTTCTATGAGTCATATGCAAGACGTCATTTTAGAAAAGACTTTTTCACTATTCAATAAATAGATATCAATAGTAGATAGAACAGTGAAAGTTTGATTCTAGCTAGTCTATCTACTATTTCTATTAGTCATATGCAAGACGTCATTTTAGAAAAGACTTTTTCACTATTCAATAAATAGATATCAATAGTAGATAGAACAGTGAAAGTTTGATTCTAGCTAGTCTATCTACTATTTCTATGAGTCATATGCAAGACGTCATTTTAGAAAAGACTTTTTCACTATTCAATAAATAGATATCAATAGTAGATAGAACAGTGAAAGTTTGATTCTAGCTTGTCTATCTACTATTTCTATGAGGCATATGCAAGACGTCATTTTAGAAAAGACTTTTTCACTATTCAATAAATAGATATCAATAGTAGATAGAACAGTGAAAGTTTGATTCTAGCTAGTCTATCTACTATTTCTATGAGTCATATGCAAGACGTCATTTTAGAAAAGACTTTTTCACTATTCAATAAATAGATATCAATAGTAGATAGAACAGTGAAAGTTTGATTCTAGCTAGTCTATCTACTATTTCTATGAGTCATATGCAAGACGTCATTTTAGAAAAGACTTTTTCACTATTCAATAAATAGATATCAATAGTAGATAGAACAGTGGAAGTTTGATTCTAGCTAGTCTATCTACTATTCTATGAGTCATATGCAAGACGTCATTTTAGAAAAGACTTTTTCACTATTCAATAAATAGATATCAATAGTAGATAGAACAGTGAAAGTTTGATTCTAGCTAGTCTATCTACTATTTCTATGAGTCATATGCAAGACGTCATTTTAGAAAAGACTTTTTCACTATTCAATAAATAGATATCAATAGTAGATAGAACAGTGAAAGTTTGATTCTAGCTAGTCTATCTACTATTTCTATGAGTCATATGCAAGACGTCATTTTAGAAAAGACTTTTTCACTATTCAATAATAGATATCAATAGTAGATAGAACAGTGAAAGTTTGATTCTAGCTAGTCTATCTACTATTTCTATGAGTCATATGCAAGACGTCATTTTAGAAAAGACTTTTTCACTATTCAATAAATAGATATCAATAGTAGATATAACAGTGAAAGTTTGATTCTAGCTAGTCTATCTACTATTTCTATGAGTCATATGCAAGACGTCATTTTAGAAAAGACTTTTGCACTATTCAATAAATAGATATCAATAGTAGATAGAACAGTGAAAGTTTGATTCTAGCTAGTCTATCTACTATTTCTATGAGTCATATGCAAGACGTCATTTTAGAAAAGACTTTTTCACTATTCAATAAATAGATATCAATAGTAGATAGAACAGTGAAAGTTTGATTCTAGCTAGTCTATCTACTATTTCTATGACATATGCAAGACGTCATTTTAGAAAAGACTTTTTCACTATTCAATAAATAGATATCAATAGTAGATAGAACAGTGAAAGTTTGATTCTAGCTAGTCTATCTACTATTTCTATGAGTCATATGCAAGACGTCATTTTAGAAAAGACTTTTTCACTATTCAATAAATAGATATCAATAGTAGATAGAACAGTGAAAGTTTGATTCTAGCGAGTCTATCTACTATTTCTATGAGTCATATGCAAGACGTCATTTTAGAAAAGACTTTTTCACTATTCAATAAATAGATATCAATAGTAGATAGAACAGTGAAAGTTTGATTCTAGCTAGTCTATTTACTATTTCTATGAGTCATATGCAAGACGTCATTTTAGAAAAGACTTTTTCACTATTCAATAAATAGATATCAATAGTAGATAGAACAGTGAAAGTTTGATTCTAGCTAGTCTATCTACTATTTCTATGAGTCATATGCAAGACGTCATTTTAGAAAAGACTTTTTCACTATTCATAAATAGATATCAATAGTAGATAGAACAGTGAAAGTTTGATTCTAGCTAGTCTATCTACTATTTCTATGAGTCATATGCAAGGACGTCATTTTAGAAAAGACTTTTTCACTATTCAATAAATAGATATCAATAGTAGATAGAACAGTGAAAGTTTGATTCTAGCTAGTCTATCTACTATTTCTATGAGTCATATGCAAGACGTCATTTTAGAAAAGACTTTTTCACTATTCAATAAATAGATATCAATAGTAGATAGAACAGTGAAAGTTTGATTCTAGCTAGTCTATCTACTATTTCTATGAGTCATATGCAAGACGTCATTTTAGAAAAGACTTTTTCACTATTCAATAAATAGATATCAATAGTAGATAGAACAGTGAAAGTTTGATTCTAGCTAGTCTATCTACTATTTCTATGAGTCATATGCAAGACGTCATTTTAGAAAAGACTTTTTCACTATTCAATAAATAGATATCAATAGTAGATAGAACAGTGAAAGTTTGATTCTAGCTAGTCTATCTACTATTTCTATGAGTCATATGCAAGACGTCATTTTAGAAAAGACTTTTTCACTATTCAATAAATAGATATCAATAGTAGATAGAACAGTGAAAGTTTGATTCTAGCTAGTCTATCTACTATTTCTATGAGTCATATGCAAGACGTCATTTTAGAAAAGACTTTTTCACTATTCAATAAATAGATATCAATAGTAGATAGAACAGTGAAAGTTTGATTCTAGCTAGTCTATCTACTATTTCTATGAGTCATATGCAAGACGTCATTTTAGAAAAGACTTTTTCACTATTCAATAAATAGATATCAATAGTAGATAGAACAGTGAAAGTTTGATTCTAGCTAGTCTATCTACTATTTCTATGAGTCATATGCAAGACGTCATTTTAGAAAAGACTTTTTCACTATTCAATAAATAGATATCAATAGTAGATAGAACAGTGAAAGTTTGATTCTAGCTAGTCTATCTACTATTTCTATGAGTCATATGCAAGACGTCATTTTAGAAAAGACTTTTTCACTATTCAATAAATAGATATCAATAGTAGATAGAACAGTGAAAGTTTGATTCTAGCTAGTCTATCTACTATTTCTATGAGTCATATGCAAGACGTCATTTTAGAAAAGACTTTTTCACTATTCAATAAATAGATATCAATAGTAGATAGAACAGTGAAAGTTTGATTCTAGCTAGTCTATCTACTATTTCTATGAGTCATATGCAAGACGTCATTTTAGAAAAGACTTTTTCACTATTCAATAAATAGATATCAATAGTAGATAGAACAGTGAAAGTTTGATTCTAGCTAGTCTATCTACTATTTCTATGAGTCATATGCAAGACGTCATTTTAGAAAAGACTTTTTCACTATTCAATAAATAGATATCAATAGTAGATAGAACAGTGAAAGTTTGATTCTAGCTAGTCTATCTACTATTTCTATGAGTCATATGCAAGACGTCATTTTAGAAAAGACTTTTTCACTATTCAATAAATAGATATCAATAGTAGATAGAACAGTGAAAGTTTGATTCTAGCTAGTCTATCTACTATTTCTATGAGTCATATGCAAGACGTCATTTTAGAAAAGACTTTTTCACTATTCAATAAATAGATATCAATAGTAGATAGAACAGTGAAAGTTTGATTCAAGCTAGTCTATCTACTATTTCTATGAGTCATATGCAAGACGTCATTTTAGAAAAGACTTTTTCACTATTCAATAAATAGATATCAATAGTAGATAGAACAGTGAAAGTTTGATTCTAGCTAGTCTATCTACTATTTCTATGAGTCATATGCAAGACGTCATTTTAATAGTAGATAGACTAGCTAGAATCAAACTTTCACTGTTCTATCTACTATTGATTCTAGCTGGTCTAGAATCAATAGATTAGAATTCTAGAATCATATGCAAGACGTCACATACGACTAGTGCTATTCTATTGATTCTATTAGAATCAAACAGAAAGTTTGATTCTAGATTCAAATAGATTTGAATCTTTTTATTGAATAGTGAAAAAGTCTTTTCTAAAATGACGTCTTGCATATGACTCATAGAAATAGTAGATAGACTAGCTAGAATCAATAGATTAGAATTCTAGAACCATATGCAAGACGTCACATACGAACTAGTGCTATTCTATTGATTCTATTAGAATCAAACAGAAAGTTTGATTCTAGATTCAAATAGATTTGAATCTATTTATTGAATAGTGAAAAAGTCTTTTCTAAAATGACGTCTTGCATATGACTCATAGAAATAGTAGATAGACTAGCTAGAATCGATACATTAGAATTCTAGAACCATATGCAAGACGTCACATACGAACTAGTGCTATTCTATTGATTCTATTAGAATCAAACAGAAGTTTGATTCTAGATTCAAATAGATTTGAATCTATTTATTGAATAGTGAAAAAGTCTTTTCTAAAATGACGTCTTGCATATGACTCATAGAAATAGTAGATAGACTAGCTAGAATCAAACTTTCACTGTTCTATCTACTATTGATTCTAGCTGGTCTAGAATCAATAGATTAGAATTCTAGAACCATGTGGAAGACGTCACATACGAACTAGTGCTATTCTATTGATTCTATTAGAATCAAACAGAAAGTTTGATTCTAGATTCAATTAGATTTGAATCTATTTATTGAATAGTGAAAAAGTCTTTTCTAAAATGACGTCTTGCATATGACTCATAGAAATAGTAGATAGACTAGCTAGAATCAATAGATTAGAATTCTAGAACCATATGCAAGACGTCACATACGAACTAGTGCTATTCTATTGATTCTATTAGAATCAAACAGAAAGTTTGATTCTAGCTAGTCTATCTACTATTTCTATGAGTCATATGCAAGACGTCATTTTAGAAAAGACTTTTTCACTATTCAATAAATAGATATCAATAGTAGATAGAACAGTGAAAGTTTGATTCTAGCTAGTCTATCTACTATTTCTATGAGTCATATGCAAGACGTCATTTTAGAAAAGACTTTTTCACTATTCAATAAATAGATATCAATAGTAGATAGAACAGTGAAAGTTTGATTTTAGCTAGTCTATCTACTATTTCTATGAGTCATATGCAAGACGTCATTTTAGAAAAGACTTTTTCACTATTCAATAAATAGATATCAATAGTAGATAGAACAGTGAAAGTTTGATTCTAGTTAGTCTATCTACTATTTCTATGAGTCATATGCAAGACGTCATTTTAGAAAAGACTTTTTCACTATTCAATAAATAAATATCAATAGTAGATAGAACAGTGAAAGTTTGATTCTAGCTAGTCTATCTACTATTTCTATGAGTCATATGCAAGACGTCATTTTAGAAAAGACTTTTTCACTATTCAATAAATAGATATCAATAGTAGATAGAACAGTGAAAGTTTGATTCTAGCTAGTCTATCTACTATTTCTATGAGTCATATGCAAGACGTCATTTTAGAAAAGACTTTTTCACTATTCAATAAATAGATATCAATAGTAGATAGAACAGTGAAAGTTTGATTCTAGCTAGTCTATCTACTATTTCTATGAGTCATATGCAAGACGTCATTTTAGAAAAGACTTTTTCACTATTCAATAAATAGATATCAATAGTAGATAGAACAGTGAAAGTTTGATTCTAGCTAGTCTATCTACTATTTCTATGAGTCATATGCAAGACGTCATTTTAGAAAAGACTTTTTCACTATTCAATAAATAGATATCAATAGTAGATAGAACAGTGAAAGTTTGATTCTAGCTAGTCTATCTACTATTTCTATGAGTCATATGCAAGACGTCATTTTAGAAAAGACTTTTTCACTATTCAATAAATAGATATCAATAGTAGATAGAACAGTGAAAGTTTGATTCTAGCTAGTCTATCTACTATTTCTATGAGTCATATGCAAGACGTCATTTTAGAAAAGACTTTTTCACTATTCAATAAATAGATATCAATAGTAGATAGAACAGTGAAAGTTTGATTCTAGCTAGTCTATCTACTATTTCTATTAGTCATATGCAAGACGTCATTTTAGAAAAGACTTTTTCACTATTCAATAAATAGATATCAATAGTAGATAGAACAGTGAAAGTTTGATTCTAGCTAGTCTATCTACTATTTCTATGAGTCATATGCAAGACGTCATTTTAGAAAAGACTTTTTCACTATTCAATAAATAGATATCAATAGTAGATAGAACAGTGAAAGTTTGATTCTAGCTTGTCTATCTACTATTTCTATGAGGCATATGCAAGACGTCATTTTAGAAAAGACTTTTTCACTATTCAATAAATAGATATCAATAGTAGATAGAACAGTGAAAGTTTGATTCTAGCTAGTCTATCTACTATTTCTATGAGTCATATGCAAGACGTCATTTTAGAAAAGACTTTTTCACTATTCAATAAATAGATATCAATAGTAGATAGAACAGTGAAAGTTTGATTCTAGCTAGTCTATCTACTATTTCTATGAGTCATATGCAAGACGTCATTTTAGAAAAGACTTTTTCACTATTCAATAAATAGATATCAATAGTAGATAGAACAGTGGAAGTTTGATTCTAGCTAGTCTATCTACTATTTCTATGAGTCATATGCAAGACGTCATTTTAGAAAAGACTTTTTCACTATTCAATAAATAGATATCAATAGTAGATAGAACAGTGAAAGTTTGATTCTAGCTAGTCTATCTACTATTTCTATGAGTCATATGCAAGACGTCATTTTAGAAAAGACTTTTTCACTATTCAATAAATAGATATCAATAGTAGATAGAACAGTGAAAGTTTGATTCTAGCTAGTCTATCTACTATTTCTATGAGTCATATGCAAGACGTCATTTTAGAAAAGACTTTTTCACTATTCAATAAATAGATATCAATAGTAGATAGAACAGTGAAAGTTTGATTCTAGCTAGTCTATCTACTATTTCTATGAGTCATATGCAAGACGTCATTTTAGAAAAGACTTTTTCACTATTCAATAAATAGATATCAATAGTAGATATAACAGTGAAAGTTTGATTCTAGCTAGTCTATCTACTATTTCTATGAGTCATATGCAAGACGTCATTTTAGAAAAGACTTTTTCACTATTCAATAAATAGATATCAATAGTAGATAGAACAGTGAAAGTTTGATTCTAGCTAGTCTATCTACTATTTCTATGAGTCATATGCAAGACGTCATTTTAGAAAAGACTTTTTCACTATTCAATAAATAGATATCAATAGTAGATAGAACAGTGAAAGTTTGATTCTAGCTAGTCTATCTACTATTCTATGAGTCATATGCAAGACGTCATTTTAGAAAAGACTTTTTCACTATTCAATAAATAGATATCAATAGTAGATAGAACAGTGAAAGTTTGATTCTAGCTAGTCTATCTACTATTTCTATGAGTCATATGCAAGACGTCATTTTAGAAAAGACTTTTTCACTATTCAATAAATAGATATCAATAGTAGATAGAACAGTGAAAGTTTGATTCTAGCGAGTCTATCTACTATTTCTATGAGTCATATGCAAGACGTCATTTTAGAAAAGACTTTTTCACTATTCAATAAATAGATATCAATAGTAGATAGAACAGTGAAAGTTTGATTCTAGCTAGTCTATTTACTATTTCTATGAGTCATATGCAAGACGTCATTTTAGAAAAGACTTTTTCACTATTCAATAAATAGATATCAATAGTAGATAGAACAGTGAAAGTTTGATTCTAGCTAGTCTATCTACTATTTCTATGAGTCATATGCAAGACGTCATTTTAGAAAAGACTTTTTCACTATTCAATAAATAGATATCAATAGTAGATAGAACAGTGAAAGTTTGATTCTAGCTAGTCTATCTACTATTTCTATGAGTCATATGCAAGACGTCATTTTAGAAAAGACTTTTTCACTATTCAATAAATAGATATCAATAGTAGATAGAACAGTGAAAGTTTGATTCTAGCTAGTCTATCTACTATTTCTATGAGTCATATGCAAGACGTCATTTTAGAAAAGACTTTTTCACTATTCAATAAATAGATATCAATAGTAGATAGAACAGTGAAAGTTTGATTCTAGCTAGTCTATCTACTATTTCTATGAGTCATATGCAAGACGTCATTTTAGAAAAGACTTTTTCACTATTCAATAAATAGATATCAATAGTAGATAGAACAGTGAAAGTTTGATTCTAGCTAGTCTATCTACTATTTCTATGAGTCATATGCAAGACGTCATTTTAGAAAAGACTTTTTCACTATTCAATAAATAGATATCAATAGTAGATAGAACAGTGAAAGTTTGATTCTAGCTAGTCTATCTACTATTTCTATGAGTCATATGCAAGACGTCATTTTAGAAAAGACTTTTTCACTATTCAATAAATAGATATCAATAGTAGATAGAACAGTGAAAGTTTGATTCTAGCTAGTCTATCTACTATTTCTATGAGTCATATGCAAGACGTCATTTTAGAAAAGACTTTTTCACTATTCAATAAATAGATATCAATAGTAGATAGAACAGTGAAAGTTTGATTCTAGCTAGTCTATCTACTATTTCTATGAGTCATATGCAAGACGTCATTTTAGAAAAGACTTTTTCACTATTCAATAAATAGATATCAATAGTAGATAGAACAGTGAAAGTTTGATTCTAGCTAGTCTATCTACTATTTCTATGAGTCATATGCAAGACGTCATTTTAGAAAAGACTTTTTCACTATTCAATAAATAGATATCAATAGTAGATAGAACAGTGAAAGTTTGATTCTAGCTAGTCTATCTACTATTTCTATGAGTCATATGCAAGACGTCATTTTAGAAAAGACTTTTTCACTATTCAATAAATAGATATCAATAGTAGATAGAACAGTGAAAGTTTGATTCTAGCTAGTCTATCTACTATTTCTATGAGTCATATGCAAGACGTCATTTTAGAAAAGACTTTTTCACTATTCAATAAATAGATATCAATAGTAGATAGAACAGTGAAAGTTTGATTCTAGCTAGTCTATCTACTATTTCTATGAGTCATATGCAAGACGTCATTTTAGAAAAGACTTTTTCACTATTCAATAAATAGATATCAATAGTAGATAGAACAGTGAAAGTTTGATTCTAGCTAGTCTATCTACTATTTCTATGAGTCATATGCAAGACGTCATTTTAGAAAAGACTTTTTCACTATTCAATAAATAGATATCAATAGTAGATAGAACAGTGAAAGTTTGATTCTAGCTAGTCTATCTACTATTTCTATGAGTCATATGCAAGACGTCATTTTAGAAAAGACTTTTTCACTATTCAATAAATAGATATCAATAGTAGATAGAACAGTGAAAGTTTGATTCTAGCTAGTCTATCTACTATTTCTATGAGTCATATGCAAGACGTCATTTTAGAAAAGACTTTTTCACTATTCAATAAATAGATATCAATAGTAGATAGAACAGTGAAAGTTTGATTCTAGCTAGTCTATCTACTATTTCTATGAGTCATATGCAAGACGTCATTTTAGAAAAGACTTTTTCACTATTCAATAAATAGATATCAATAGTAGATAGAACAGTGAAAGTTTGCTACTAGTTATTCTATCTACTATTTCTATGAGTCATATGCAAGACGTCATTTTAATAGTAGATAGACTAGCTAGAATCAAACTTTCACTGTTCTATCTACTATTGATTCTAGCTGGTCTAGAATCAATAGATTAGAATTCTAGAACCATATGCAAGACGTCACATACGAACTAGTGCTATTCTATTGATTCTATTAGAATCAAACAGAAAGTTTGATTCTAGATTCAAATAGATTTGAATCTATTTATTGAATAGTGAAAAAGTCTTTTCTAAAATGACGTCTTGCATATGACTCATAGAAATAGTAGATAGACTAGCTAGAATCAATAGATTAGAATTCTAGAACCATATGCAAGACGTCACATACGAACTAGTGCTATTCTATTGATTCTATTAGAATCAAACATAAAGTTTGATTCTAGATTCAAATAGATTATAATCTATTTATTGAATAGTGAAAAAGTCTTTTCTAAAATGACGTTTTGCATATGACTCATAGAAATAGTAGATAGACTAGCTAGAATCAAACTTTCACTGTTCTATCTACTATTGATTCTAGCTGGTCTAGAATCAATAGATTCGAATTCTAGAACCATATGCAAGACGTCACATACGAACTAGTGCTATTCTATTGATTCTATTAGAATCAAACAGAAAGTTTGATTCTAGATTCAAATAGATTTGTATCTATTTATTGAATAGTGAAAAAGTCTTTTCTAAAATGTCGTCTTGCATATGACTCATAGAAATAGTAGATAGACTAGCTAGAATCAATAGATTAGAATTCTAGAACCATATGCAAGACGTCACATACGAACTAGTGCTATTCTATTGATTCTATTAGAATCAAACAGAAAGTTTGATTCTAGATTCAAATAGATTTGAATCTATTTATTGAATAGTGAAAAAGTCTTTTCTAAAATGACGTCTTGCATATGACTCATAGAAATAGTAGATAGACTAGCTAGAATCAAACTTTCACTGTTCTATCTACTATTGATTCTAGCTGGTCTAGAATCAATAGATTAGAATTCTAGAACCATATGCAAGACGTCACATACGAACTAGTGCTATTCTATTGATTCTATTAGAATCAAACAGAAAGTTTGATTCTAGATTCAAATAGATTTGAATCTATTTATTGAATAGTGAAAAAGTCTTTTCTAAAATGACGTCTTGCATATGACTCATAGAAATAGTAGATAGACTAGCTAGAATCAATAGATTAGAATTCTAGAACCATATGCAAGACGTCACATACGAACTAGTGCTATTCTATTGATTCTATTAGAATCAAACATAAAGTTTGATTCTAGATTCAAATAGATTATAATCTATTTATTGAATAGTGAAAAAGTCTTTTCTAAAATGACGTTTTGCATATGACTCATAGAAATAGTAGATAGACTAGCTAGAATCAAACTTTCACTGTTCTATCTACTATTGATTCTAGCTGGTCTAGAATCAATAGATTCGAATTCTAGAACCATATGCAAGACGTCACATACGAACTAGTGCTATTCTATTGATTCTATTAGAATCAAACAGAAAGTTTGATTCTAGATTCAAATAGATTTGTATCTATTTATTGAATAGTGAAAAAGTCTTTTCTAAAATGTCGTCTTGCAAATGACTCATAGAAATAGTAGATAGACTAGCTAGAATCAATAGATTAGAATTCTAGAACCATATGCAAGACGTCACATACGAACTAGTGCTATTCTATTGATTCTATTAGAATCAAACAGAAAGTTTGATTCTAGATTCAAATAGATTTGAATCTATTTATTGAATAGTGAAAAAGTCTTTTCTAAAATGACGTCTTGCATATGACTCATAGAAATAGTAGATAGACTAGCTAGAATCAAACTTTCACTGTTCTATCTACTATTGATTCTAGCTGGTCTAGAATAAATAGATTAGAATTCTAGAACCATATGCAAGACGTCACATACGAACTAGTGCTATTCTATTGATTCTATTAGAATCAAACAGAAAGTTTGATTCTAGATTCAAATAGATGTGAATCTATTTATTGAATAGTGAAAAAGTCTTTTCTAAAATGACGTCTTGCATATGACTCATTGAAATAGTAGATAGACTAGGTAGAATCAAACTTTCACTGTTCTATCTACTTTTGATTCTAGCTGGTCTAGAATCAATAGATTAGAATTCTAGAACCATATGCAAGACGTCACATACGAACTAGTGCTATTCTATTAATTCTATTAGAATCTAACATAAAGTTTGATTTTAGATTCAAATAGATTTGTATCTATTTATTGAATAGTGAAAAAGTCTTTTCTAAAATGACGTCTTGCATATGACTCATAGAAATAGTAGATAGACTAGCTAGAATCAAGCTTTCACTGTTCTATCTACTATTGATTCTAGCTGGTCTAGAATCAATAGATTAGAATTCTAGAACCATATGCAAGACGTCACATACGAACTAGTGCTATTCTATTGATTCTATTAGAATCAAACAGAAAGTTTGATTCTAGATTCAAATAAATTTGAATCTATTTATTGAATAGTGAAAAAGTCTTTTCTAAAATGACGTCTTGCATATGACTCATAGAAATAGTAGATAGACTAGCTAGAATCAATAGATTAGAATTCTTTAACCATATGCAAGACGTCACATACGAACTAGTGCTATTCTATTGATTCTATTAGAATCAAACAGAAAGTTTGATTCTAGATTCAAATAGATTTGAATCTATTTATTGAATAGTGAAAAAGTCTTTTCTAAAATGACGTCTTGCATATGACTCATAGAAATAGTAGATAGACTAGCTAGAATCAAACTTTCACTGTTCTATCTACTATTGATTCTAGCTGGTCTAGAATCAATAGATTAGAATTCTAGAACCATATGCAAGACGTCACATACGAACTAGTGCTATTCTATTGATTCTATTAGAATCAAACAGAAAGTTTGATTCTAGATTCAAATAGATTTGAATCTATTTATTGAATAGTGAAAAAGTCTTTTCTAAAATGACGTCTTGCATATGACTCATAGAAATAGTAGATAGACTAGCTAGAATCAATAGATTAGAATTCTAGAACCATATGCAAGACGTCACATACGAACTAGTGCTATTCTATTGATTCTATTAGAATCAAACATAAAGTTTGATTCTAGATTCAAATAGATTATAATCTATTTATTGAATAGTGAAAAAGTCTTTTCTAAAATGACGTTTTGCATATGACTCATAGAAATAGTAGATAGACTAGCTAGAATCAAACTTTCACTGTTCTATCTACTATTGATTCTAGCTGGTCTAGAATCAATAGATTCGAATTCTAGAACCATATGCAAGACGTCACATACGAACTAGTGCTATTCTATTGATTCTATTAGAATCAAACAGAAAGTTTGATTCTAGATTCAAATAGATTTGTATCTATTTATTGAATAGTGAAAAAGTCTTTTCTAAAATGTCGTCTTGCATATGACTCATAGAAATAGTAGATAGACTAGCTAGAATCAATAGATTAGAATTCTAGAACCATATGCAAGACGTCACATACGAACTAGTGCTATTCTATTGATTCTATTAGAATCAAACAGAAAGTTTGATTCTAGATTCAAATAGATTTGAATCTATTTATTGAATAGTGAAAAAGTCTTTTCTAAAATGACGTCTTGCATATGACTCATAGAAATAGTAGATAGACTAGCTAGAATCAAACTTTCACTGTTCTATCTACTATTGATTCTAGCTGGTCTAGAATCAATAGATTAGAATTCTAGAACCATATGCAAGACGTCACATACGAACTAGTGCTATTCTATTGATTCTATTAGAATCAAACAGAAAGTTTGATTCTAGATTCAAATAGATGTGAATCTATTTATTGAATAGTGAAAAAGTCTTTTCTAAAATGACGTCTTGCATATGACTCATTGAAATAGTAGATAGACTAGGTAGAATCAATAGATTAGAATTCTAGAACCATATGCAAGACGTCACATACGAACTAGTGCTATTCTATTGATTCTATTAGAATCAAACAGAAAGTTTGATTCTAGATTCAAAAAGATTTGAATCTATTTATTGAATAGTGAAAAAGTCCTTTCTAAAATGACGTCTTGCATATGACTCATAGAAATAGTAGATAGACTAGCTAGAATCAAACTTTCACTGTTCTATCTACTATTGATTCTAGCTGGTCTAGAATCAATAGATTAGAATTCTAGAACCATATGCAAGACGTCACATAGGAACTAGTGCTATTCTATTGATTCTATTAGAATCAAACAGAAAGTTTGATTCTAGATTCAAATAGATTTGAATCTATTTATTGAATAGTGAAAAAGTCTTTTCTAAAATGACGTCTTGCATATGACTCATAGAAATAGTAGATAGACTAGCTAGAATCAAAAGATTAGAATTCTAGAACCATATGCAAGACGTCACATACGAACTAGTGCTATTCTATTGATTCTATTAGAATCAAACAGAAAGTTTGATTCTAGATTCAAATAGATTTGAATCTATTTATTGAATAGTGAAAAAGTCTTTTCTAAAATGACGTCTTGCATATGACTCATAGAAATAGTAGATAGACTAGCTAGAATCAAACTTTCACTGTTCTATCTACTATTGATTCTAGCTGGTCTAGAATCAATAGATTAGAATTCTAGAACCATATGCAAGACGTCACATACGAACTAGTGCTATTCTATTGATTCTATTAGAATCAAACAGAAAGTTTGATTCTAGATTCAAATAGATTTGAATCTATTTATTGAATAGTGAAAAAGTCTTTTCTAAAATGACGTCTTGCATATGACTCATAGAAATAGTAGATAGACTAGCTAGAATCAATAGATTAGAATTCTAGAATCATATGCAAGACGTCACATACGAACTAGTGCTATTCTATTGATTCTATTAGAATCAAACAGAAAGTTTGATTCTAGATTCAAATAGATTTGAATCTATTTATTGAATAGTGAAAAAGTCTTTTCTAAAATGACGTCTTGCATATGACTCATAGAAATAGTAGATAGACTAGCTAGAATCAAACTTTCACTGTTCTATCTACTATTGATTCTAGCTGGTCTAGAATCAATAGATTCGAATTCTAGAACCATATGCAAGACGTCACATACGAACTAGTGCTATTCTATTGATTCTATTAGAATCAAACAGAAAGTTTGATTCTAGATTCAAATAGATTTGAATCTATTTATTGAATAGTGAAAAAGTCTTTTCTAAAATGACGTCTTGCATATGACTCATAGAAATAGTAGATAGACTAGCTAGAATCAATAGATTAGAATTCTAGAACCATATGCAAGACGTCACATACGAACTAGTGCTATTCTATTGATTCTATTAGAATCAAACAGAAAGTTTGATTCTAGATTCAAAAAGATTTGAATCTATTTATTGAATAGTGAAAAAGTCTTTTCTAAAATGACGTCTTGCATATGACTCATAGAAATAGTAGATAGACTAGCTAGAATCAAACTTTCACTGTTCTATCTACTATTGATTCTAGCTGGTCTAGAATCAATAGATTAGAATTCTAGAACCATATGCAAGACGTCACATACGAACTAGTGCTATTCTATTGATTCTATTAGAATCAAACAGAAAGTTTGATTCTAGATTCAAATAGATTTGAATCTATTTATTGAATAGTGAAAAAATCTTTTCTAAAATGACGTCTTGCATATGACTCATAGAAATAGTAGATAGACTAGCTAGAATCAATAGATTAGAATTCTAGAATCATATGCAAGACGTCACATACGAACTAGTGCTATTCTATTGATTCTATTAGAATCAAACAGAAAGTTTGATTCTAGATTCAAATAGATTTGAATCTATTTATTGAATAGTGAAAAAGTCTTTTCTAAAATGACGTCTTGCATATGACTCATAGAAATTGTAGATAGACTAGCTAGAATCAAACTTTCACTGTTCTATCTACTATTGATTCTAGCTGGTCTAGAATCAATAGATTCGAATTCTAGAATCATATGCAAGACGTCACATACGAACTAGTGCTATTCTATTGATTCTATTAGAATCAAACAGAAAGTTTGATTCTAGATTCAAATAGATTTGAATCTATTTATTGAATAGTGAAAAAGTCTTTTCTAAAATGACGTCT
>NW_027064617.1:0-25303 GCF_032884065.1 Artemia franciscana
TGTCGATACAATTATCAAAAAGGCAAATAGTGCGATGCGGACACTTATACTAATGCGTCGATTTGGTTTTTCAGTGACACAACTAAGGATAGCCTATCTTACTTACATTCGACCAATTTTAGAGTATGCATGTCCCGTATGGGGCCCACAAGTCAATATAACTATTTACCTAAGTGACCAGCTTGAGTCAATACAAAAAAGAGCAGTCAGAGTAATATTGTGCGATGCTTTTACCAAATATAAGTTAGCATTATCCACTTTACAAATTCTCTCTCTTCAAGAGCTTCGTCTCAGTTTGATCCTTGAATTTGGCCAATATCTTCTCAGAAGTGATAAATACAGATCAATACTACCACCCAGTTTTAGTGAAACATCGAAGTACTAGGTTGAAGAAATTTGACAGATTAGCAGCGCCTCCTTCACGCACAAATCGTTTTTCCGACTCATTCATCCCTTTCTTTGTATCAAAGTATAACAATTGTTGATTTTAAACTATTTGTCTTCTGATTTTTTTTGTCGTTTGACTTAATCCTTTTTCCTTTTTTTAAAGCACAAGCGCCATTTAGTTTTATGACTACGAGAGATTGTGCAAATAAAACCTATTCTATTCTATTCTAAAACCTATTCTATTCTAGTATGTTGACAAAATGAAGACATTAGACTATTTTATGATTGCACATGGTAAAGAATGTGATTAAAGGCTCTTTTCCTATGTCAAAAGTTTTAGTTTTCGAGGGTAATAGCTACGTATGTTGAAAAAAATGAAGATATTAGACTATTTTATGATTGCAAATGGTAAAGAATGTGATTAAAGGCTCTTTTCCTATGTCAAAAGTTTTAGTTTTCGAGGGTAATAGCTACGTATGTTGAAAAAATGAAGATATTAAACTATTTTATGATTGCAAATGGTAAAGAATGTGATTAAAGGCTCTTTTCCTATGTCAAAAGTTTTAGTTTTCGAGGGTAATAGCTACGTATGTTGAAAAAATAAAGATATTAGACTATTTTATGATTGCACATGGTAAAGAATGTGATCAAAGGCTCTTTTACTATTTCAAAAGTTTTAGTTTTCGAGGGTAATAGCTACGTATGTTGAAAAAATGAAGATATTAGAATATTTTATGATTGCACATGCTAAAGAATGTGATTAAAGGCTCTTTTCCTAATTCAAAAGTTTTAGTTTTCGAGGGTAATAGCTATGTCTGTGGAAAAAATGAAGATATTAGACTATTTTATGATTGCACATGGTAAAGAATGTGATTAAAGGCTCTTTTCCTATGTCAAAAGTTTTAGTTTTCGAGGGTAATAGCTACGTATGTTGAAAAAATGAAGATATTAGACAATTTTAAGATTGCACATGGTAAAGAATGTGATTAAAGGCTCTTTTCCTATTTCAAAAGTTTTAGTTTTCGAGGGTAATAGCTACGTATGTTGAAATAATGAAGATATTAGACTATTTTATGATTGCACATGGTAAAGAATGTGATTAAAGGCTCTTTTCCTATTTCAAAAGTTTTAGTTTTCGAGGGTAATAGCTACATATGTTGAAAAAATGAAGATATTAGACTATTTTATGATTGCAAATGGTAGAGAATGTGATTAAATGCTCTTTTACTATTTCAAAAGTTTTAGTTTTCGAGGGTAATAGCTAGGTCTGTGGAAAAAATGAAGATATTAGACTATTTTATGATTGCACATGGCAAAGAATGTGATTAAAGGCTCTTTTCCTATTTCAAAAGTTTTAGTTTTCGAGGGTAATAGCTACGTATGTTGAAAAAATGAAGATATTAGACTATTTTATGATTGCAAATGGTAAAGAATGTGATTAAAGGCTCTTTTCCTATTTCAAAAGTTTTAGTTTTCGAGGGTAATAGCTACGTATGTTGAAAAAATGAAGATATTAGACTAATTTTATGATTGTAAATGGTAAAGAATGTGATTAAAGGCTCTTTTCCTATGTCAAAAGTTTTAGTTTTCGAGGGTAATAGCTACGTATGTTGAAAAAATGAAGATATTAGATTATTTTATGATTGCAAATGGTAAAGAATGTGATTAAAGGCTCTTTTCCTATTTCAAAAGTTTTAGTTTTCGAGGGTAATAGCTACGTATGTTGAAAAAATGAAGATATTAGACTATTTTATGATTGCACATGGTAAAGAATGTGATTAAAGGCTCTTTTCCTATTTCAAAAGTTTTAGTTTTCGAGGGTAATAGCTACGTATGTTGAAAAAATGAAGATATTAGACTATTTTAAGATTGCAAATGGTAAAGAATGTGATTAAAGGCTCTTTTCCTATGTCAAAAGTTTTAGTTTTCGAGGGTAATAGCTACGTATGTTGAAAAAATGAAGATATTAGACAATTTTATGATTGCACATGGTAAAGAATGTGATTAAAGGCTCTTTTCCTATGTCAAAAGTTTTAGTTTTCGGGGTAAGAGCTTTGTCTGTGGAAAAAATGAAGATATTAGACAATTTTATGATTGCACATGGTAAAGAATGTGATTAAAGGCTCTTTTCCTATGTCAAAAGTTTTAGTTTTCGAGGGTAATAGCTACGTATGTTGAAAAAATGAAGATATTAGACTATTTTATGATTGCAAATGGTAAAGAATGTGATTAAAGGCTCTTTTCCTATGTCAAAAGTTTTAGTTTTCGAGGGTAATAGCTACGTATGTTGAAAAAATGAAGATATTAGACTATTTTATGATTGCAAATGGTAAAGAATGTGATTAAAGGCTCTATTCCTATTTCAAAAGTTTTAGTTTTCGAGGGTAATAGCTACGTATGTTGAAAAAATGAAGATATTAGACTATTTTATGATTGCACATGGTAAAGAATGTGATTAAAGGCTCTTTTCCTATTTCAAAAGTTTTAGTTTTCGAGGGTAATAGCTACGTATGTTGAAAAAATGAAGATATTAGACTATTTTATGATTGCACATGGTAAAGAATGTGATTAAAGGCTCTTTTCCTATTTCAAAAGTTTTAGTTTTCGAGGGTAATAGCTACGTATGTTGAAAAAATGAAGATATTAGACAATTTTATGATTGCAAATGGTAAAGAGTGTGATTAAAGTCTCTTTTCCTATTTCAAAAGTTTTAGTTTTCGAGGGTGATAGCTATGGTGTGGAAAAAATGAAGATATTAGACTATTTTATGATTGCATATGGTAAAGAATGTGATTAAAGGCTCTTTTCCTATTTCAAAAGTTTTAGTTTTCGAGGGTAATAGCTACGTATGTTGAAAAAATGAAGATATTAGACAATTTTATGATTGCAAATGGTAAAGAATGTGATTAAAGGCTCTTTTCCTATGTCAAAAGTTTTAGTTTTCGAGGGTAATAGCTACGTATGTTGAAAAAATGAAGATATTAGACTAATTTTATGATTGCACATGGTAAAGAATGTGATTAAAGGCTCTTTTCCTATTTCAAAAGTTTTAGTTTTCGAGGGTAATAGCTACGTATGTTGAAAAAATGAAGATATTAGACTATTTTATGATTGCAAATGGTAAAGAATGTGATTAAAGGCTCTTTTCCTATGTCAAAAGTTTTAGTTTTCGAGGGTAATAGCTACGTATGTTGAAAAAATGAAGATATTAGACTATTTTATGATTGCACATGGTAAAGAATGTGATTAAAGGCTCTTTTCCTATGTCAAAAGTTTTAGTTTTCGAGGGTAATAGCTACGTATGTTGAAAAAATGAAGATATTAGACTATTTTATGATTGCAATGGTAAAGAATGTGATTAAAGGCTCTTTTCCTATTTCAAAAGTTTTAGTTTTCGAGGGTAATAGCTACGTATGTTGAAAAAATGAAGATATTAGACTATTTTATGATTGCACATGGTAAAGAATGTGATTAAAGGCTCTTTTCCTATTTCAAAAGTTTTAGTTTTCGAGGGTAATAGCTACGTATGTGAAAAAATGAAGATATTAGACTATTTTATGATTGCACATGGTAAAGAATGTGATTAAAGGCTCTTTTCCTATTTCAAAAGTTTTAGTTTTCGAGGGTAATAGCTACGTATGTTGAAAAAATGAAGATATTAGACTATTTTATGATTGCACATGGTAAAGAATGTGATTAAAGGCTCTTTTCCTATTTCAAAAGTTTTAGTTTTCGAGGGTAATAGCTACGTATGTTGAAAAAATGAAGATATTAGACTATTTTATGATTGCAAATGGTAAAGAATGTGATTAAAGGCTCTTTTCCTATTTCAAAAGTTTTAGTTTTCGAGGGTAATAGCTACGTATGTTGAAAAAATGAAGATATTAGACTATTTTATGATTGCATGGTAAAGAATGTGATTAAAGGCTCTTTTCCTATTTCAAAAGTTTTAGTTTTCGAGGGTAATAGCTACGTATGTTGAAAAAATGAAGATATTAGACTATTTTATGATTGCAAATGGTAAAGAATGTGATTAAAGGCTCTTTTCCTATGTCAAAAGTTTTAGTTTTCGAGGGTAATAGCTACGTATGTTGAAAAAATGAAGATATTAGACAATTTTATGATTGCACATGGTAAAGAATGTGATTAAAGGCTCTTTTCCTATGTCAAAAGTTTTAGTTTTCGAGGGTAATAGCTACGTATGTTGAAAAAATGAAGATATTAGACTATTTTATGATTGCAATGGTAAAGAATGTGATTAAAGGCTCTTTTCCTATGTCAAAAGTTTTAGTTTTCGAGGGTAATAGCTACGTATGTTGAAAAAATGAAGATATTAGACTATTTTATGATTGCACATGGTAAAGAATGTGATTAAAGGCTCTTTTCCTATGTTCAAAAGTTTTAGTTTTCGAGGGTAATAGCTACGTATGTTGAAAAAATGAAGATATTAGACTATTTTATGATTGCACATGGTAAAGAATGTGATTAAAGGCTCTTTTCCTATTTCAAAAGTTTTAGTTTTCGAGGGTAATAGCTACGTATGTTGAAAAAATGAAGATATTAGACTATTTTATGATTGCACATGGTAAAGAATGTGATTAAAGGCTCTTTTCCTATTTCAAAAGTTTTAGTTTTCGAGGGTAATAGCTACGTATGTTGAAAAAATGAAGATATTAGACTATTTTATGATTGCACATGGTAAAGAATGTGATTAAAGGCTCTTTTCCTATTTCAAAAGTTTTAGTTTTCGAGGGTAATAGCTACGTATGTTGAAAAAATGAAGATATTAGACTATTTTATGATTGCACATGGTAAAGAATGTGATTAAAGGCTCTTTTCCTATTTCAAAAGTTTTAGTTTTCGAGGGTAATAGCTACGTATGTTGAAAAAATGAAGATATTAGACAATTTTATGATTGCACATGGTAAAGAATGTGATTAAAGGCTCTTTTCCTATTTCAAAAGTTTTAGTTTTCGAGGGTAATAGCTATGTCTGTGGAAAAAATGAAGATATTAGACTATTTTATGATTGCACATGGTAAAGAATGTGATTAAAGGCTCTTTTCCTATTTCAAAAGTTTTAGTTTTCGAGGGTAATAGCTAGTATGTTGAAAAAATGAAGATATTAGACTATTTTATGATTGCACATGGTAAAGAATGTGATTAAAGGCTCTTTTCCTATTCAAAAGTTTTAGTTTTCGAGGGTAATAGCTACGTATGTTGAAAAAATGAAGATATTAGACTATTTTATGATTGCACATGGTAAAGAATGTGATTAAAGGCTCTTTTCCTATTTCAAAAGTTTTAGTTTTCGAGGGTAATAGCTACGTATGTTGAAAAAATGAAGATATTAGACTATTTTATGATTGCAAATGGTAAAGAATGTGATTAAAGGCTCTTTTCCTATGTCAAAAGTTTTAGTTTTCGAGGGTAATAGCTACGTATGTTGAAAAAATGAAGATATTAGACTATTTTATGATTGCACATGGTAAAGAATGTGATTAAAGGCTCTTTTCCTATTTAAAAGTTTTAGTTTTCGAGGGTAATAGCTACGTATGTTGAAAAAATGAAGATATTAGACAATTTTATGATTGCACATGGTAAAGAATGTGATTAAAGGCTCTTTTCCTATTTCAAAAGTTTTAGTTTTCGAGGGTAATAGCTACGTATGTTGAAAAAATGAAGATATTAGACTATTTTATGATTGCAATGGTAAAGAATGTGATTAAAGGCTCTTTTCCTATTTCAAAAGTTTTAGTTTTCGAGGGTAATAGCTACGTATGTTGAAAAAATGAAGATATTAGACTATTTTATGATTGCACATGGTAAAGAATGTGATTAAAGGCTCTTTTCCTATGTCAAAAGTTTTAGTTTTCGAGGGTAATAGCTACGTATGTTGAAAAAATGAAGATATTAGACTATTTTATGATTGCAAATGGTAAAGAATGTGATTAAAGGCTCTTTTCCTATTTCAAAAGTTTTAGTTTTCGAGGGTAATAGCTACGTATGTTGAAAAAATGAAGATATTAGACTATTTTATGATTGCAAATGGTAAAGAATGTGATTAAAGGCTCTTTTCCTATTTCAAAAGTTTTAGTTTTCGAGGGTAATAGCTACGTATGTTGAAAAAATGAAGATATTAGACTATTTTATGATTGCACATGGTAAAGAATGTGATTAAAGGCTCTTTTCCTATTTCAAAAGTTTTAGTTTTCGAGGGTAATAGCTACGTATGTTGAAAAAATGAAGATATTAGACTATTTTATGATTGCACATGGTAAAGAATGTGATTAAAGGCTCTTTTCCTATTTCAAAAGTTTTAGTTTTCGAGGGTAATAGCTACGTATGTTGAAAAAATGAAGATATTAGACAATTTTATGATTGCACATGGTAAAGAATGTGATTAAAGGCTCTTTTCCTATTTCAAAAGTTTTAGTTTTCGAGGGTAATAGCTACGTATGTGAAAAAATGAAGATATTAGACTATTTTATAATTGCATATGGTAAAGAATGTGATTAAAGGCTCTTTTCCTATTTCAAAAGTTTTAGTTTTCGAGGGTAATAGCTACGTATGTTGAAAAAATGAAGATATTAGACTATTTTATGATTGCAAATGGTAAAGAATGTGATTAAAGGCTCTTTTCCTATGTGAAAAGTTTTAGTTCTCGAGGGTAATAGCTACGTATGTTGAAAAAATGAAGATATTAGACTAATTTTATGATTGCACATGGTAAAGAATGTGATTAAAGGCTCTTTTCCTATGTCAAAAGTTTTAGTTTTTGAGGGTAATAGCTACGTATGTTGAAAAAATGAAGATATTAGACTATTTTATGATTGTACATGGTAAAGAATGTGATTAAAGGCTCTTTTCCTATTTCAAAAGTTTTAGTTTTCGAGGGTAATAGCTACGTATGTTGAAAAAATGAAGATATTAGACTATTTTATGATTGCACATGGTAAAGAATGTGATTAAAGGCTCTTTTCCTATTTCAAAAGTTTTAGTTTTCGAGGGTAATAGCTACGTATGTTGAAAAAATGAAGATATTAGACTATTTTATGATTGCAAATGGTAAAGAATGTGATTAAAGGCTCTTTTCCTATTGTCAAAAGTTTTAGTTTTCGAGGGTAATAGCTACGTATGTTGAAAAAATGAAGATATTAGACAATTTTATGATTGCACATGGTAAAGAATGTGATTAAAGGCTCTTTTCCTATTGTCAAAAGTTTTAGTTTTCGAGGGTAATAGCTACGTATGTTGAAAAAATGAAGATATTAGACTATTTTATGATTGCACATGGTAAAGAATGTGATTAAAGGCTCTTTTCCTATTTCAAAAGTTTTAGTTTTCGAGGGTAATAGCTACGTATGTTGAAAAAATGAAGATATTAGACTATTTTATGATTGCACATGGTAAAGAATGTGATTAAAGGCTCTTTTCCTATTTCAAAAGTTTTAGTTTTCGAGGGTAATAGCTACGTATGTTGAAAAAATGAAGATATTAGACTATTTTATGATTGCACATGGTAAAGAATGTGATTAAAGGCTCTTTTCCTATTTCAAAAGTTTTAGTTTTCGAGGGTAATAGCTACGTATGTTGAAAAAATGAAGATATTAGACTATTTTATGATTGTACATGGTAAAGAATGTGATTAAAGGCTCTTTTCCTATTTCAAAAGTTTTAGTTTTCGAGGGTAATAGCTACGTATGTTGAAAAAATGAAGATATTAGACTATTTTATGATTGCAAATGGTAAAGAATGTGATTAAAGGCTCTTTTCCTATTTCAAAAGTTTTAGTTTTCGAGGGTAATAGCTACGTATGTTGAAAAAATGAAGATATTAGACTATTTTATGATTGCACATGGTAAAGAATGTGATTAAAGGCTCTTTTCCTATTTCAAAAGTTTTAGTTTTCGAGGGTAATAGCTACGTATGTTGAAAAAATGAAGATATTAGACTATTTTATGATTGCAAATGGTAAAGAATGTGATTAAAGGCTCTTTTCCTATGTCAAAAGTTTTAGTTTTCGAGGGTAATAGCTACGTATGTTGAAAAAATGAAGATATTAGACTATTTTATGATTGCACATGGTAAAGAATGTGATTAAAGGCTCTTTTCCTATGTCAAAAGTTTTAGTTTTCGAGGGTAATAGCTACGTATGTTGAAAAAATGAAGATATTAGACTATTTTATGATTGCACATGGTAAAGAATGTGATTAAAGGCTCTTTTCCTATTTCAAAAGTTTTAGTTTTCGAGGGTAATAGCTACGTATGTTGAAAAAATGAAGATATTAGACTATTTTATGATTGCAATGGTAAAGAATGTGATTAAAGGCTCTTTTCCTATTTCAAAAGTTTTAGTTTTCGAGGGTAATAGCTACGTATGTTGAAAAAATGAAGATATTAGACTATTTTATGATTGCACATGGTAAAGAATGTGATTAAAGGCTCTTTTCCTATTTCAAAAGTTTTAGTTTTCGAGGGTAATAGCTACGTATGTTGAAAAAATGAAGATATTAGACTATTTTATGATTGCACATGGTAAAGAATGTGATTAAAGGCTCTTTTCCTATTTCAAAAGTTTTAGTTTTCGAGGGTAATAGCTATGTCTATGGAAAAAATGAAGATATTAGACTATTTTATGATTGCACATGGTAAAGAATGTGATTAAAGGCTCTTTTCCTATTTCAAAAGTTTTAGTTTTTGAGGGTAATAGCTACGTATGTTGAAAAAATGAAGATATTAGACAATTTTATGATTGCACATGGTAAAGAATGTGATTAAAGGGTCTTTTCCTATTTCAAAAGTTTTAGTTTTCGAGGGTAATAGCTACATGTTGAAAAAATTAAGATATTAGACTATTTTATGATTGCAAATGGTAAAGAATGTGATTAAAGGCTCTTTTCCTATAACAAAAGTTTTAGTTTTCGAGGGTAATAGCTACCTATGTTGAAAAAATGAAGATATTAGACAATTTTATGATTGCACGTGGTAAAGAATGTGATTAAAGGCTCTTTTCCTATGTCAAAAGTTTTAGTTTTCGGGGGTAAGAGCTTTGTCTGTGGAAAAAATGAAGATATTAGACAATTTTATGATTGCACATGGTAAAGAATGTGATTAAAGGCTCTTTTCCTATGTCAAAAGTTTTAGTTTTCGAGGGTAATAGCTACGTATGTTGAAAAAATGAAGATATTAGACTATTTTATGATTGCAAATGGTAAAGAATGTGATTAAAGGCTCTTTTCCTATGTCAAAAGTTTTAGTTTTCGAGGGTAATAGCTACGTATGTTGAAAAAATGAAGATATTAGACTATTTTATGATTGCAAATGGTAAAGAATGTGATTAAAGGCTCTTTTCCTATGTCAAAAGTTTTAGTTTTCGAGGGTAATAGCTACGTATGTTGAAAAAATGAAGATATTAGACTATTTTATGATTGCATATGGTAAAGAATGTGATTAAAGGCTCTTTTCCTATTTCAAAAGTTTTAGTTTTCGAGGGTAATAGCTACGTATGTTGAAAAAATGAAGATATTAGACTATTTTATGATTGCACATGGTAAAGAATGTGATTAAAGGCTCTTTTCCTATTTCAAAAGTTTTAGTTTTCGAGGGTAATAGCTATGTCTGTGGAAAAAATGAAGATATTAGACTATTTTATGATTGCACATGGTAAAGAATGTGATTAAAGGCTCTTTTCCTATTTCAAAAGTTTTAGTTTTCGAGGGTAATAGCTACGTATGTTGAAAAAATGAAGATATTAGACAATTTTATGATTGCACATGGTAAAGAATGTGATTAAAGGCTCTTTTCCTATTTCAAAAGTTTTAGTTTTCGAGGGTAATAGCTACATGTTGAAAAAATGAAGATATTAGACTATTTTATGATTGCAAATGGTAAAGAATGTGATTAAAGGCTCTTTTCCTATGTCAAAAGTTTTAGTTTTCGAGGGTAATAGCTACGTATGTTGAAAAAATGAAGATATTAGACTATTTTATAATTGCATATGGTAAAGAATGTGATTAAAGACTCTTTTCCTATTTCAAAAGTTTTAGTTTTCGAGGGTAATAGCTACGTATGTTGGAAAAATTAAGCTATTAGACTATTTTATGATTGCAAATGGTAAAGAATGTGATTAAAGGCTCTTTTCCTATGTGAAAAGTTTTAGTTCTCGAGGGTAATAGCTACGTATGTTGAAAAAATGAAGATATTAGACAATTTTATGATTGCACATGGTAAAGAATGTGATTAAAGGCTCTTTTCCCATGTCAAAAAATTTAGTTTTTGGGGGTAAGAGCTTTGTCTGTGGAAAAAATGAAGATATTAGACAATTTTATGATAGCACATTGTAAAGAATGTGATTAAAGGCTCTTTTCCTATGTCAAAAGTTTTAGTTTTCGAGGATAATAGCTACGTATGTTGAAAAAATGAAGATATTAGACTATTTTATGATTGCAAATGGTAAAGAATGTGATTAAAGGCTATTTTCCTATGTCAAAAGTTTTAGTTTTCGAGGGTAATAGCTACGTATGTTGAAAAATGAAGATATTAGAACTATTTTATGATTGCAAATGGTAAAGAATGTGATTAAAGGCTCTTTTCCTATTTAAAAGTTTTAGTTTTCGAGGGTAATAGCTACGTATGTTGAAAAAATGAAGATATTAGACTATTTTATGATTGCACATGGTAAAGAATGTGATTAAAGGCTCTTTTCCTATTTCAAAAGTTTTAGTTTTCGAGGGTAATAGCTATGTCTGTGGAAAAAATGAAGATATTAGACTATTTTATGATTGCACATGGTAAAGAATGTGATTAAAGGCTCTTTTCCTATTTCAAAAGTTTTAGTTTTCGAGGGTAATAGCTATGTCTGTATGTATGAAAAAATGAAGATATTAGACTATTTTATGATTGCACATGGTAAAGAATGTGATTAAAGGCTCTTTTCCTATTTCAAAAGTTTTAGTTTTCGAGGGTAATAGCTACGTATGTTGAAAAATGAAGATATTAGACAATTTTATGATTGCACATGGTAAAGAATGTGATTAAAGGGTCTTTTCCTATTTCAAAAGTTTTAGTTTTCGAGGGTAATAGCTACAAATGTTGAAAAAATGAAGATATTAGACTATTTTATGATTGCACATGGTAAAGAATGTGATTAAAGGCTCTTTTCCTATTTCAAAAGTTTTAGTTTTCGAGGGTAATAGCTACGTTATGTTGAAAAAATGAAGATATTAGACTATTTTATGATTGCACATGGTAAAGAATGTGATTAAAGGCTCTTTTCCTATTTCAAAAGTTTTAGTTTTCGAGGGTAATAGCTACGTATGTTGAAAAAATGAAGATATTAGACTATTTTATGATTGCACATGGTAAAGAATGTGATTAAAGGCTCTTTTCCTATTTCAAAAGTTTTAGTTTTCGAGGGTAATAGCTACGTATGTTGAAAAAATGAAGATATTAGACTATTTTATGATTGCAAATGGTAAAGAATGTGATTAAAGGCTCTTTTCCTATGTCAAAAGTTTTAGTTTTCGAGGGTAATAGCTACGTATGTTGAAAAAATGAAGATATTAGACTATTTTATGATTGCAAATGGTAAAGAATGTGATTAAAGGCTCTTTTCCTATGTCAAAAGTTTTAGTTTTCGAGGGTAATAGCTACGTATGTTGAAAAAATGAAGATATTAGACAATTTTATGATTGCACATGGTAAAGAATGTGATTAAAGGCTCTTTTCCTATGTCAAAAGTTTTAGTTTTCGAGGGTAATAGCTACGTATGTTGAAAAAATGAAGATATTAGACTATTTTATGATTGCACATGGTAAAGAATGTGATTAAAGGCTCTTTTCCTATGTCAAAAGTTTTAGTTTTCGAGGGTAATAGCTACGTATGTTGAAAAAATGAAGATATTAGACTATTTTATGATTGCAAATGGTAAAGAATGTGATTAAAGGCTCTTTTCCTATTTCAAAAGTTTTAGTTTTCGAGGGTAATAGCTACGTATGTTGAAAAAATGAAGATATTAGACTATTTTATGATTGCACATGGTAAAGAATGTGATTAAAGGCTCTTTTCCTATTTCAAAAGTTTTAGTTTTCGAGGGTAATAGCTACGTATGTTGAAAAAATGAAGATATTAGACTATTTTATGATTGCACATGGTAAAGAATGTGATTAAAGGCTCTTTTCCTATTTCAAAAGTTTTAGTTTTCGAGGGTAATAGCTACGTTGTGAAAAAATGAAGATATTAGACTATTTTATGATTGCAATGGTAAAGAATGTGATTAAAGGCTCTTTTCCTATTTCAAAAGTTTTAGTTTTCGAGGGTAATAGCTACGTATGTTGAAAAATGAAGATATTAGACTATTTTATGATTGCACATGGTAAAGAATGTGATTAAAGGCTCTTTTCCTATTTCAAAAGTTTTAGTTTTCGAGGGTAATAGCTACGTATGTTGAAAAAATGAAGATATTAGACAATTTTATGATTGCACATGGTAAAGAATGTGATTAAAGGCTCTTTTCCTATTTCAAAAGTTTTAGTTTTCGAGGGTAATAGCTATATGTTGAAAAAATGAAGATATTAGACTATTTTATGATTGCACATGGTAAAGAATGTGATTAAAGGCTCTTTTCCTATTTCAAAAGTTTTAGTTTTCGAGGGTAATAGCTACGTATGTTGAAAAAATGAAGATATTAGACTATTTTATGATTGCACATGGTAAAGAATGTGATTAAAGGCTCTTTTCCTATTTCAAAAGTTTTAGTTTTCGAGGGTAATAGCTACGTATGTTGAAAAAATGAAGATATTAGACTATTTTATGATTGCACATGGTAAAGAATGTGATTAAAGGCTCTTTTCCTATTTCAAAAGTTTTAGTTTTCGAGGGTAATAGCTACGTATGTTGAAAAAATGAAGATATTAGACTATTTTATGATTGCACATGGTAAAGAATGTGATTAAAGGCTCTTTTCCTATTTCAAAAGTTTTAGTTTTCGAGGGTAATAGCTACGTATGTTGAAAAAATGAAGATATTAGACTATTTTATGATTGCACATGGTAAAGAATGTGATTAAAGGCTCTTTTCCTATTTCAAAAGTTTTAGTTTTCGAGGGTAATAGCTACGTATGTTGAAAAAATGAAGATATTAGACTATTTTATGATTGCACATGGTAAAGAATGTGATTAAAGGCTCTTTTCCTATTTCAAAAGTTTTAGTTTTCGAGGGTAATAGCTACGTATGTTGAAAAAATGAAGATATTAGACTATTTTATGATTGCACATGGTAAAGAATGTGATTAAAGGCTCTTTTCCTATGTCAAAAGTTTTAGTTTTCGAGGGTAATAGCTACATGTTGAAAAAATGAAGATATTAGACTATTTTATGATTGCACATGGTAAAGAATGTGATTAAAGGCTCTTTTCCTATTTCAAAAGTTTTAGTTTTCGAGGGTAATAGCTACGTATGTTGAAAAAATGAAGATATTAGACTATTTTATGATTGCACATGGTAAAGAATGTGATTAAAGGCTCTTTTCCTATTTCAAAAGTTTTAGTTTTCGAGGGTAATAGCTACGTATGTTGAAAAAATGAAGATATTAGACTATTTTATGATTGCACATGGTAAAGAATGTGATTAAAGGCTCTTTTCCTATTTCAAAAGTTTTAGTTTTCGAGGGTAATAGCTACATGTTGAAAAAATGAAGATATTAGACTATTTTATGATTGCACATGGTAAAGAATGTGATTAAAGGCTCTTTTCCTATTTCAAAAGTTTTAGTTTTCGAGGGTAATAGCTACGTATGTTGAAAAAATGAAGATATTAGACTATTTTATGATTGCAATGGTAAAGAATGTGATTAAAGGCTCTTTTCCTATGTTCAAAAGTTTTAGTTTTCGAGGGTAATAGCTACGTATGTTGAAAAAATGAAGATATTAGACTATTTTATGATTGCACATGGTAAAGAATGTGATTAAAGGCTCTTTTCCTATTCAAAAGTTTTAGTTTTCGAGGGTAATAGCTACGTATGTTGAAAAAATGAAGATATTAGACTATTTTATGATTGCACATGGTAAAGAATGTGATTAAAGGCTCTTTTCCTATTTCAAAAGTTTTAGTTTTCGAGGGTAATAGCTACGTATGTTGAAAAAATGAAGATATTAGACTATTTTATGATTGCACATGGTAAAGAATGTGATTAAAGGCTCTTTTCCTATTTCAAAAGTTTTAGTTTTCGAGGGTAATAGCTACGTATGTTGAAAAAATGAAGATATTAGACTATTTTATGATTGCACATGGTAAAGAATGTGATTAAAGGCTCTTTTCCTATTTCAAAAGTTTTAGTTTTCGAGGGTAATAGCTACGTATGTTGAAAAAATGAAGATATTAGACTATTTTATGATTGCACATGGTAAAGAATGTGATTAAAGGCTCTTTTCCTATTTCAAAAGTTTTAGTTTTCGAGGGTAATAGCTACATGTTGAAAAAATGAAGATATTAGACTATTTTATGATTGCACATGGTAAAGAATGTGATTAAAGGCTCTTTTCCTATTTCAAAAGTTTTAGTTTTCGAGAGTAATAGCTACGTATGGAAAAAATGAAGATATTAGACTATTTTATGATTGCACATGGTAAAGAATGTGATTAAAGGCTCTTTTCCTATTTCAAAAGTTTTAGTTTTTGAGGGTAATAGCTACGTATGTTGAAAAAATGAAGATATTAGACTATTTTATGATTGCACATGGTAAAGAATGTGATTAAAGGCTCTTTTCCTATTTCAAAAGTTTTAGTTTTCGAGGGTAATAGCTACGTATGTTGAAAAAATGAAGATATTAGACTATTTTATGATTGCAAATGGTAAAGAATGTGATTAAAGGCTCTTTTCCTATTTCAAAAGTTTTAGTTTTCGAGGGTAATAGCTACGTATGTTGAAAAAATGAAGATATTAGACTATTTTATGATTGCAAATGGTAAAGAATGTGATTAAAGGCTCTTTTCCTATGTCAAAAGTTTTAGTTTTCGAGGGTAATAGCTTATGTTGAAAAAATGAAGATATTAGACAATTTTATGATTGCACATGGTAAAGAATGTGATTAAAGGCTCTTTTCCTATGTCAAAAGTTTTAGTTTTCGAGGGTAATAGCTACGTATGTTGAAAAAATGAAGATATTAGACTATTTTATGATTGCAAATGGTAAAGAATGTGATTAAAGGCTCTTTTCCTATGTCAAAAGTTTTAGTTTTCGAGGGTAATAGCTACGTATGTTGAAAAAATGAAGATATTAGACTATTTTATGATTGCAAATGGTAAAGAATGTGATTAAAGGCTCTTTTCCTATGTCAAAAGTTTTAGTTTTCGAGGGTAATAGCTACGTATGTTGAAAAAATGAAGATATTAGACTATTTTATGATTGCAATGGTAAAGAATGTGATTAAAGGCTCTTTTCCTATTTCAAAAGTTTTAGTTTTCGAGGGTAATAGCTACGTATGTTGAAAAAATGAAGATATTAGACTATTTTATGATTGCACATGGTAAAGAATGTGATTAAAGGCTCTTTTCCTATTTCAAAAGTTTTAGTTTTCGAGGGTAATAGCTACGTATGTTGAAAAAATGAAGATATTAGACTATTTTATGATTGCACATGGTAAAGAATGTGATTAAAGGCTCTTTTCCTATTTCAAAAGTTTTAGTTTTCGAGGGTAATAGCTATGTCTGAAAAAATGAAGATATTAGACTATTTTATGATTGCACATGGTAAAGAATGTGATTAAAGGCTCTTTTCCTATTTCAAAAGTTTTAGTTTTCGAGGGTAATAGCTACGTATGTTGAAAAAATGAAGATATTAGACTATTTTATGATTGCACATGGTAAAGAATGTGATTAAAGGCTCTTTTCCTATTTCAAAAGTTTTAGTTTTCGAGGGTAATAGCTACTATGTTGAAAAAATGAAGATATTAGACTATTTTATGATTGCAATGGTAAAGAATGTGATTAAAGGCTCTTTTCCTATTTCAAAAGTTTTAGTTTTCGAGGGTAATAGCTACGTATGTTGAAAAAATGAAGATATTAGACTATTTTATGATTGCAATGGTAAAGAATGTGATTAAAGGCTCTTTTCCTTGTTCAAAAGTTTTAGTTTTCGAGGGTAATAGCTACGTATGTTGAAAAAATGAAGATATTAGACAATTTTATGATTGCACATGGTAAAGAATGTGATTAAAGGCTCTTTTCCTATGTCAAAAGTTTTAGTTTTTGAGGGTAATAGCTACGTATGTTGAAAAAATGAAGATATTAGACAATTTTATGATTGCACATGGTAAAGAATGTGATTAAAGGCTCTTTTCCTATGTCAAAAGTTTTAGTTTTCGAGGGTAATAGCTACGTATGTTGAAAAAATGAAGATATTAGACTATTTTATGATTGCAAATGGTAAAGAATGTGATTAAAGGCTCTTTTCCTATGTCAAAAGTTTTAGTTTTCGAGGGTAATAGCTACGTATGTTGAAAAAATGAAGATATTAGACTATTTTATGATTGCAAATGGTAAAGAATGTGATTAAAGGCTCTTTTCCTATTTCAAAAGTTTTAGTTTTCGAGGGTAATAGCTACGTATGTTGAAAAAATGAAGATATTAGACTATTTTATGATTGCACATGGTAAAGAATGTGATTAAAGGCTCTTTTCCTATTTCAAAAGTTTTAGTTTTCGAGGGTAATAGCTACGTATGTGAAAAAATGAAGATATTAGACTATTTTATGATTGCACATGGTAAAGAATGTGATTAAAGGCTCTTTTCCTATTTCAAAAGTTTTAGTTTTCGAGGGTAATAGCTACGTATGTTGAAAAAATGAAGATATTAGACTATTTTATGATTGCACATGGTAAAGAATGTGATTAAAGGCTCTTTTCCTATTTCAAAAGTTTTAGTTTTCGAGGGTAATAGCTACGTATGTTGAAAAAATGAAGATATTAGACTATTTTATGATTGCACATGGTAAAGAATGTGATTAAAGGCTCTTTTCCTATTTCAAAAGTTTTAGTTTTCGAGGGTAATAGCTACGTAAATGTTGAAAAAATGAAGATATTAGACTATTTTATGATTGCACATGGTAAAGAATGTGATTAAAGGCTCTTTTCCTATTTCAAAAGTTTTAGTTTTCGAGGGTAATAGCTACGTATGTTGAAAAAATGAAGATATTAGACTATTTTATGATTGCACATGGTAAAGAATGTGATTAAAGGCTCTTTTCCTATTTCAAAAGTTTTAGTTTTCGAGGGTAATAGCTACGTATGTTGAAAAAATGAAGATATTAGACTATTTTATGATTGCACATGGTAAAGAATGTGATTAAAGGCTCTTTTCCTATTTCAAAAGTTTTAGTTTTCGAGGGTAATAGCTACGTATGTTGAAAAAATGAAGATATTAGACTATTTTATGATTGCAATGGTAAAGAATGTGATTAAAGGCTCTTTTCCTATTTCAAAAGTTTTAGTTTTCGAGGGTAATAGCTACGTATGTTGAAAAAATGAAGATATTAGACTATTTTATGATTGCAAATGGTAAAGAATGTGATTAAAGGCTCTTTTCCTATGTCAAAAGTTTTAGTTTTCGAGGGTAATAGCTACGTATGTTGAAAAAATGAAGATATTAGACTATTTTATGATTGCACATGGTAAAGAATGTGATTAAAGGCTCTTTTCCTATTTCAAAAGTTTTAGTTTTCGAGGGTAATAGCTACGTATGTTGAAAAAATGAAGATATTAGACTATTTTATGATTGCACATGGTAAAGAATGTGATTAAAGGCTCTTTTCCTATTTCAAAAGTTTTAGTTTTCGAGGGTAATAGCTACGTATGTTGAAAAAATGAAGATATTAGACTATTTTATGATTGCACATGGTAAAGAATGTGATTAAAGGCTCTTTTCCTATTTCAAAAGTTTTAGTTTTCGAGGGTAATAGCTACGTATGTTGAAAAAATGAAGATATTAGACTATTTTATGATTGCACATGGTAAAGAATGTGATTAAAGGCTCTTTTCCTATTTCAAAAGTTTTAGTTTTCGAGGGTAATAGCTACGTATGTTGAAAAAATGAAGATATTAGACTATTTTATGATTGCACATGGTAAAGAATGTGATTAAAGGCTCTTTTCCTATTTCAAAAGTTTTAGTTTTCGAGGGTAATAGCTACGTATGTTGAAAAAATGAAGATATTAGACTATTTTATGATTGCACATGGTAAAGAATGTGATTAAAGGCTCTTTTCCTATTTCAAAAGTTTTAGTTTTCGAGGGTAATAGCTACGTATGTTGAAAAAATGAAGATATTAGACTATTTTATGATTGCAATGGTAAAGAATGTGATTAAAGGCTCTTTTCCTATGTCAAAAGTTTTAGTTTTCGAGGGTAATAGCTACGTATGTTGAAAAAATGAAGATATTAGACTATTTTATGATTGCACATGGTAAAGAATGTGATTAAAGGCTCTTTTCCTATTTCAAAAGTTTTAGTTTTCGAGGGTAATAGCTACGTATGTTGAAAAAATGAAGATATTAGACTATTTTATGATTGCACATGGTAAAGAATGTGATTAAAGGCTCTTTTCCTATTTCAAAAGTTTTAGTTTTCGAGGGTAATAGCTACGTATGTTGAAAAAATGAAGATATTAGACTATTTTATGATTGCACATGGTAAAGAATGTGATTAAAGGCTCTTTTCCTATTTCAAAAGTTTTAGTTTTCGAGGGTAATAGCTACGTATGTTGAAAAAATGAAGATATTAGACTATTTTATGATTGCACATGGTAAAGAATGTGATTAAAGGCTCTTTTCCTATTTCAAAAGTTTTAGTTTTCGAGGGTAATAGCTACGTATGTTGAAAAAATGAAGATATTAGACTATTTTATGATTGCACATGGTAAAGAATGTGATTAAAGGCTCTTTTCCTATTTCAAAAGTTTTAGTTTTCGAGGGTAATAGCTACGTATGTTGAAAAAATGAAGATATTAGACTATTTTATGATTGCACATGGTAAAGAATGTGATTAAAGGCTCTTTTCCTATTTCAAAAGTTTTAGTTTTCGAGGGTAATAGCTACGTATGTTGAAAAAATGAAGATATTAGACTATTTTATGATTGCACATGGTAAAGAATGTGATTAAAGGCTCTTTTCCTATTTCAAAAGTTTTAGTTTTCGAGGGTAATAGCTACGTATGTTGAAAAAATGAAGATATTAGACTATTTTATGATTGCCATGGTAAAGAATGTGATTAAAGGCTCTTTTCCTATTTCAAAAGTTTTAGTTTTCGAGGGTAATAGCTACGTATGTTGAAAAAATGAAGATATTAGACTATTTTATGATTGCACATGGTAAAGAATGTGATTAAAGGCTCTTTTCCTATTTCAAAAGTTTTAGTTTTCGAGGGTAATAGCTACGTATGTTGAAAAAATGAAGATATTAGACTATTTTATGATTGCACATGGTAAAGAATGTGATTAAAGGCTCTTTTCCTATTTCAAAAGTTTTAGTTTTCGAGGGTAATAGCTACGTATGTTGAAAAAATGAAGATATTAGACTATTTTATGATTGCAATGGTAAAGAATGTGATTAAAGGCTCTTTTCCTATTTCAAAAGTTTTAGTTTTCGAGGGTAATAGCTACGTATGTTGAAAAAATGAAGATATTAGACTATTTTATGATTGCAAATGGTAAAGAATGTGATTAAAGGCTCTTTTCCTATTTCAAAAGTTTTAGTTTTCGAGGGTAATAGCTACGTATGTTGAAAAAATGAAGATATTAGACTATTTTATGATTGCAATGGTAAAGAATGTGATTAAAGGCTCTTTTCCTATTTCAAAAGTTTTAGTTTTCGAGGGTAATAGCTACGTATGTTGAAAAAATGAAGATATTAGACTATTTTATGATTGCACATGGTAAAGAATGTGATTAAAGGCTCTTTTCCTATTTCAAAAGTTTTAGTTTTCGAGGGTAATAGCTACGTCTGTGGAAAAAATGAAGATATTAGACTATTTTATGATTGCACATGGTAAAGAATGTGATTAAAGGCTCTTTTCCTATTTCAAAAGTTTTAGTTTTCGAGGGTAATAGCTACGTATGTTGAAAAAATGAAGATATTAGACTATTTTATGATTGCACATGGTAAAGAATGTGATTAAAGGCTCTTTTCCTATTTCAAAAGTTTTAGTTTTCGAGGGTAATAGCTACGTATGTTGAAAAAATGAAGATATTAGACTATTTTATGATTGCAATGGTAAAGAATGTGATTAAAGGCTCTTTTCCTATTTCAAAAGTTTTAGTTTTCGAGGGTAATAGCTACGTATGTTGAAAAAATGAAGATATTAGACTATTTTATGATTGCAATGGTAAAGAATGTGATTAAAGGCTCTTTTCCTATTTCAAAAGTTTTAGTTTTCGAGGGTAATAGCTACGTATGTTGAAAAAATGAAGATATTAGACTATTTTATGATTGCACATGGTAAAGAATGTGATTAAAGGCTCTTTTCCTATTTCAAAAGTTTTAGTTTTCGAGGGTAATAGCTACGTATGTTGAAAAAATGAAGATATTAGACTATTTTATGATTGCAATGGTAAAGAATGTGATTAAAGGCTCTTTTCCTATTTCAAAAGTTTTAGTTTTCGAGGGTAATAGCTACGTATGTTGAAAAAATGAAGATATTAGACTATTTTATGATTGCATGGTAAAGAATGTGATTAAAGGCTCTTTTCCTATTTCAAAAGTTTTAGTTTTCGAGGGTAATAGCTATGTGTGTTGAAAAAATGAAGATATTAGACTATTTTATGATTGCACATGGTAAAGAATGTGATTAAAGGCTCTTTTCCTATTTCAAAAGTTTTAGTTTTCGAGGGTAATAGCTACGTATGTTGAAAAAATGAAGATATTAGACTATTTTATGATTGCAAATGGTAAAGAATGTGATTAAAGGCTCTTTTCCTATGTCAAAAGTTTTAGTTTTCGAGGGTAATAGCTACGTATGTTGAAAAAATGAAGATATTAGACAATTTTATGATTGCACATGGTAAAGAATGTGATTAAAGGCTCTTTTCCTATGTCAAAAGTTTTAGTTTTTGAGGGTAATAGCTACGTATGTTGAAAAAATGAAGATATTAGACTATTTTATGATTGTACATGGTAAAGAATGTGATTAAAGGCTCTTTTCCTATGTCAAAAGTTTTAGTTTTCGAGGGTAATAGCTACGTATGTTGAAAAAATGAAGATATTAGACTATTTTATGATTGCAAATGGTAAAGAATGTGATTAAAGGCTCTTTTCCTATGTCAAAAGTTTTAGTTTTCGAGGGTAATAGCTACGTATGTTGAAAAAATGAAGATATTAGACTATTTTATGATTGCAAATGGTAAAGAATGTGATTAAAGGCTCTTTTCCTATTTCAAAAGTTTTAGTTTTCGAGGGTAATAGCTACGTATGTTGAAAAAATGAAGATATTAGACTATTTTATGATTGTAATGGTAAAGAATGTGATTAAAGGCTCTTTTCCTATTTCAAAAGTTTTAGTTTTCGAGGGTTATAGCTACGTATGTTGAAAAAATGAAGATATTAGACTATTTTATGATTGCACATGGTAAAGAATGTGATTAAAGGCTCTTTTCCTATTTAAAAGTTTTAGTTTTCGAGGGTAATAGCTACGTATGTTGAAAAAATGAAGATATTAGACTATTTTATGATTGCACATGGTAAAGAATGTGATTAAAGGCTCTTTTCCTATTTCAAAAGTTTTAGTTTTCGAGGGTAATAGCTACGTATGTGAAAAAATGAAGATATTAGACTATTTTATGATTGCATATGGTAAAGAATGTGATTAAAGGCTCTTTTCCTATTTCAAAAGTTTTAGTTTTCGAGGGTAATAGCTACGTATGTTGAAAAAATGAAGATATTAGACTATTTTATGATTGCACATGGTAAAGAATGTGATTAAAGGCTCTTTTCCTATTTCAAAAGTTTTAGTTTTCGAGGGTAATAGCTACGTATGTTGAAAAAATGAAGATATTAGACTATTTTATGATTGCACATGGTAAAGAATGTGATTAAAGGCTCTTTTCCTATTTCAAAAGTTTTAGTTTTCGAGGGTAATAGCTACGTATGTTGAAAAAATGAAGATATTAGACTATTTTATGATTGCACATGGTAAAGAATGTGATTAAAGGCTCTTTTCCTATTTCAAAAGTTTTAGTTTTCGAGGGTAATAGCTACGTATGTTGAAAAAATGAAGATATTAGACTATTTTATGATTGCACATGGTAAAGAATGTGATTAAAGGCTCTTTTCCTATTTCAAAAGTTTTAGTTTTCGAGGGTAATAGCTACGTATGTTGAAAAAATGAAGATATTAGACTATTTTATGATTGCAAATGGTAAAGAATGTGATTAAAGGCTCTTTTCCTATTTCAAAAGTTTTAGTTTTCGAGGGTAATAGCTACGTATGTTGAAAAAATGAAGATATTAGACTATTTTATGATTGCAAATGGTAAAGAATGTGATTAAAGGCTCTTTTCCTATTTCAAAAGTTTTAGTTTTCGAGGGTAATAGACTATGTCTGTGGAAAAAATGAAGATATTAGACAATTTTATGATTGCACATGGTAAAGAATGTGATTAAAGGCTCTTTTCCTATTTCAAAAGTTTTAGTTTTCGAGGGTAATAGCTACGTATGTTGAAAAAATGAAGATATTAGACTATTTTATGATTGCAAATGGTAAAGAATGTGATTAAAGGCTCTTTTCCTATGTCAAAAGTTTTAGTTTTCGAGGGTAATAGCTACGTATGTTGAAAAAATGAAGATATTAGACTATTTTATGATTGCAAATGGTAAAGAATGTGATTAAAGGCTCTTTTCCTATGTCAAAAGTTTTAGTTTTCGAGGGTAATAGCTACGTATGTTGAAAAAATGAAGATATTAGACTATTTTATGATTGCATATGGTAAAGAATGTGATTAAAGGCTCTTTTCCTATTTCAAAAGTTTTAGTTTTCGAGGGTAATAGCTACGTATGTTGAAAAAATGAAGATATTAGACTATTTTATGATTGCACATGGTAAAGAATGTGATTAAAGGCTCTTTTCCTATTTCAAAAGTTTTAGTTTTCGAGGGTAATAGCTACGTATGTTGAAAAAATGAAGATATTAGACTATTTTATGATTGCACATGGTAAAGAATGTGATTAAAGGCTCTTTTCCTATTTCAAAAGTTTTAGTTTTCGAGGGTAATAGCTACGTATGTTGAAAAAATGAAGATATTAGACAATTTTATGATTGCACATGGTAAAGAATGTGATTAAAGGCTCTTTTCCTATTTCAAAAGTTTTAGTTTTCGAGGGTAATAGCTACATGTTGAAAAAATGAAGATATTAGACTATTTTATGATTGCAATGGTAAAGAATGTGATTAAAGGCTCTTTTCCTATTTCAAAAGTTTTAGTTTTCGAGGGTAATAGCTACGTATGTTGAAAAAATGAAGATATTAGACTATTTTATGATTGCAATGGTAAAGAATGTGATTAAAGGCTCTTTTCCTATTTCAAAAGTTTTAGTTTTCGAGGGTAATAGCTACGTATGTTGAAAAATGAAGATATTAGACTATTTTATGATTGCAAATGGTAAAGAATGTGATTAAAGGCTCTTTTCCTATTTCAAAAGTTTTAGTTTTCGAGGGTAATAGCTACGTATGTTGAAAAAATGAAGATATTAGACTATTTTATGATTGCACATGGTAAAGAATGTGATTAAAGGCTCTTTTCCTATTTCAAAAGTTTTAGTTTTCGAGGGTAATAGCTACGCAGGTTGAAAAAATGAAGATATTAGACTATTTTATGATTGCACATGGTAAAGAATGTGATTAAAGGCTCTTTTCCTATTTCAAAAGTTTTAGTTTTCGAGGGTAATAGCTACGTATGTTGAAAAAATGAAGATATTAGACTATTTTATGATTGCAAATGGTAAAGAATGTGATTAAAGGCTCTTTTCCTATGTCAAAAGTTTTAGTTTTCGAGGGTAATAGCTACGTATGTTGAAAAAATGAAGATATTAGACTATTTTATGATTGCATGGTAAAGAATGTGATTAAAGGCTCTTTTCCTATGTCAAAAGTTTTAGTTTTCGAGGGTAATAGCTACGTATGTTGAAAAAATGAAGATATTAGACTATTTTATGATTGCAATGGTAAAGAATGTGATTAAAGGCTCTTTTCCTATTTCAAAAGTTTTAGTTTTCGAGGGTAATAGCTACGTATGTTGAAAAAATGAAGATATTAGACTATTTTATGATTGCAAATGGTAAAGAATGTGATTAAAGGCTCTTTTCCTATTTCAAAAGTTTTAGTTTTCGAGGGTAATAGCTACGTATGTTGAAAAAATGAAGATATTAGACTATTTTATGATTGCACATGGTAAAGAATGTGATTAAAGGCTCTTTTCCTATTTCAAAAGTTTTAGTTTTCGAGGGTAATAGCTACGTATGTTGAAAAAATGAAGATATTAGACAATTTTATGATTGCACATGGTAAAGAATGTGATTAAAGGCTCTTTTCCTATTTCAAAAGTTTTAGTTTTCGAGGGTAATAGCTACAAATGTTGAAAAAATGAAGATATTAGACTATTTTATGATTGCAAATGGTAAAGAATGTGATTAAAGGCTCTTTTCCTATTTCAAAAGTTTTAGTTTTCGAGGGTAATAGCTACGTATGTTGAAAAAATGAAGATATTAGACTATTTTATGATTGCACATGGTAAAGAATGTGATTAAAGGCTCTTTTCCTATTTCAAAAGTTTTAGTTTTCGAGGGTAATAGCTACGTATGTTGAAAAAATGAAGATATTAGACAATTTTATGATTGCACATGGTAAAGAATGTGATTAAAGGCTCTTTTCCTATTTCAAA
>NW_027064618.1:0-25303 GCF_032884065.1 Artemia franciscana
GAAAAAATGAAGATATTAGACTATTTTATGATTGCACATGGTAAAGAATCTGATTAAAGGCTCTTTTCCTATTTCAAAAGTTTTAGTTTTCGAGGGTAATAGCTAAGTATGTTGGAAAAATGAAAATATTAGACTATTTTATGATTGCACATGGTAAAGAATGTGCTTAAAGGCTCTTTTCCTATGTCAAAAGTTTTAGTTTTCGAGGGTAATAGCTACGTATGTTGAAAAAATGAAGCTATTAGACTATTTTATGATTGCACATGGTAAAGAATGTGATTAAAGGCTCTTTTCCTATTTCAAAAGTTTTAGTTTTCGAGGGTAAAAGCTACCTATGTTGATAAAATGAAGATATTAGACTATTTTATGATTGCACATGGTAAAGAATGTGATTAAAGGCTCTTTTCCTATTTCAAAAGTTTTAGTTTTCGAGGGTAATAGCTACGTATGTTGAAAAAATGAAGATATTAGACTATTTTATGATTGCAAATGGTAAAGAATGTGATTAAAGGCTCTTTTCCTATGTCAAAAGTTTTTGTTTTCGAGGGTAATAGCTACATATGTTGAAAAAATGAAGATATTAGACTATTTTATGATTCCAAATGGTAAAGAATGTGATTAAAGGCTCTTTTCCTATGTCAAAAGTTTTAGTTTTCGAGGGTAATAGCTACGTATGTTGAAAAAATGAAGATATTAGACTATTTTATGATTTCACATGGTAAAGAATGTGATTAAAGGCCCTTTTCCTATTTCAAAAGTTTTAGTTTTCGAGGGTAATAGCTACGTATGTTGAAAAAATGAAGATATTAGACTATTTTATGATTGCACATGGTAAAGAATGTGATTAAAGGCTCTTTTCCTATTTCAAAAGTTTTAGTTTTCGAGGGTAATAGCTACGTGTGTTGAAAAAATGAAGATATTAGACTATTTTATGATTGCACATGGTAAAGAATCTGATTAAAGGCTCTTTTCCTATTTCAAAAGTTTTAGTTTTCGAGGGTAATAGCTAAGTATGTTGGAAAAATGAAAATATTAGACTATTTTATGATTGCACATGGTAAAGAATGTGCTTAAAGGCTCTTTTCCTATGTCAAAAGTTTTAGTTTTCGAGGGTAATAGCTACGTATGTTGAAAAAATGAAGCTATTAGACTATTTTATGATTGCAAATGGTAAAGAATGTGATTAAAGGCTCTTTTCCTATTTCAAAAGTTTTAGTTCTCGAGGGTAATAGCTACGTATGTTGAAAAAATGAAGATATTAGACAATTTTATGATTGCACATGGTAAAGAATGTGATTAAAGGCTCTTTTCCTATGTCAAAAGTTTTAGTTTTCGAGGGTAAAAGCTACCTATGTTGATAAAATGAAGATATTAGACTAATTTATGATTGCAAATGGTAAAGAATGTGATTAAAGGCTCTTTTCCTATGTCAAAAGTTTTAGTTTTCGAGGTTAATAGCTACGTATGTTGAAAAAACGAAGATATTAGACTGTTTTATGATTGCAAATGGTAAAGAATGTGATTAAAGGCTCTTTTCCTATGTCAAAAGTTTTAGTTTTCGAGGGTAATATATGTTGAAAAAATGAAGATATTAGACTTTTTTATGATTGCACATGGTAAAGAATGTGATTAAAGGCTCTTTTCCTATTTCAAAAGTTTTAGTTTTCGAGGGTAATAGCTAGGTATGTTGAAAAAATGAAGATATTAGACTATTTTATGATTGCACATGGTAAAGAATGTTATTAAAGGCTCTTTTCCTATTTCAAAAGTTTTAGTTTTCGAGGGTAATAGCTAGGTCTGTTGAAAAAATGAAGATAATAGACTATTATATGATTGCAAATGGTAAAGAATGTGATTAAAGGCTCTTTTCCTATTTCAAAAGTTTTAGTTTTCGAGGGTAATAGCTATATCTGTTGAAAAAATGAAGATATTAGACAATTTTATGATTGCACATGCTAAAGAATGTGATTAAAGGCTCTTTTCCTATGTCAAAAGTTTTAGTTTTCGAGGGTAATAGCTACGTATGTTGAAAAAATGAAGATATTAGACTATTTTATGATTTCACATGGTAAAGAATGTGATTAAAGGCCCTTTTCCTATTTCAAAAGTTTTAGTTTTCGAGGGTAATAGCTACGTCTGTTGAAAAAATGAAGATATTAGACAATTTTATGATTGCACATGGTAAAGAATGTGATTAAAGGCTCTTTTCCTGTGTCAAAAGTTTTAGTTTTCGAGGGTAAAAGCTACCTATGTTGATAAAATGAAGATATTAGACTATTTTATGATTGCAAATGGTAAAAAATGTGATTAAAGGCTCTTTTCCTATGTCAAAAGTTTTAGTTTTCGAGGTTAATAGCTACGTATGTTGAAAAAATGAAGATATTAGACTATTTTATGATTGCAAATGGTAAAGAATTTGATTAAAGGCTCTTTTCCTATGTCAAAAGTTTGAGTTTTCGAGGGTAATAGCTAGGTATGTTGAAAAAATGAAGATATTAGACTATTTTGTGATTGCACATGGTAAAGAATGCTATTAAAGGCTCTTTTCCTATTTCAAAAGTTTTAGTTTTCGAGGGTAATAGCTAGGTCTGTTGAAAAAATGAAGATAATAGACTATTATATGATTGCAAATGGTAAAGAATGTGATTAAAGGCTCTTTTCCTATTTCAAAACTTTTAGTTTTCGAGGGTAATAGCTATATCTGTTGAAAAAATGAAGATATTAGACTATTTTATGATTGCACATGCTAAAGAATGTGATTAAAGGCTCTTTTCCTATGTCAAAAGTTTTAGTTTTCGAGGGTAATAGCTACGTATGTTGAAAAAATGAAGATATTAGACTATTTTATGATTGCACATGGTAAAGAATGTGATTAAAGGCCCTTTTCCTATTTCAAAAGTTTTAGTTTTGAGAGTAATAGCTACGTATGTTGAAAAAATGAAGATATTAGACTATTTTATGATTGCACATGGTAAAGAATGTGATTAAAGGCTCTTTTCCTATTTCAAAAGTTTTAGTTTTCGAGGGTAATAGCTACGTATGTTGAAAAAATGAAGATATTAGACTATTCTATGATTGCACATGGTAAAGAATCTGATTAAAGGCTCTTTTCCTATTTCAAAAGTTTTAGTTTTCGAGGGTAATAGCTACGTATGTTGAAAAAATGAAGATATTAGACTATTTTATGATTCCAAATGGTAAAGAATGTGATTAAAGGCTCTTTTCCTATGTCAAAAGTTTTAGTTTTCGAGGGTAATAGCTACGTATGTTGAAAAAAATGAAGATATTAGACTATTTTATGATTTCACATGGTAAAGAATGTGATTAAAGGCCCTTTTCCTATTTCAAAAGTTTTAGTTTTCGAGGGTAATAGCTACGTATGTTGAAAAAATGAAGATATTTGACTATTTTATGATTGCACATGGTAAAGAATGTGCTTAAAGGCTCTTTTCCTATTTCAAAAGTTTTAGTTTTCGAGGGTAATAGCTACGTATGTTGAAAAAATGAAGATATTAGACAATTTTATGATTGCACATGGTAAAGAATGTGATTAAAGGCTCTTTTCCTATGTCAAACGTTTTAGTTTTCGAGGGTAAAAGCTACCTATGTTGATAAAATGAAGATATTAGACTAATTTATGATTGCAAATGGTAAAGAATGTGATTAAAGGCTCTTTTCCTATGTCAAAAGTTTTAGTTTTCGAGGTTAATAGCTACGTATGTTGAAAAAATGAAGATATTAGACTATTTTATGATTGCAAATGGTAAAGAATGTGATTAAAGGCTCTTTTCCTATGTCAAAAGTTTTAGTTTTCGAGGGTAATATATGTTGAAAAAATGAAGATATTAGACTATTTTATGATTGCACATGGTAAAGAATGTGATTAAAGGCTCTTTTCCTATTTCAAAAGTTTTAGTTTTCGAGGGTAATAGCTAGGTATGTTGAAAAAATGAAGATATTAGACTATTTTATGATTGCACATGGTAAAGAATGTTATTAAAGGCTCTTTTCCTATTTCAAAAGTTTTAGTTTTCGAGGGTAATAGCTAGGTCTGTTGAAAAAATGAAGATAATAGACTATTATATGATTGCAAATGGTAAAGAATGTGATTAAAGGCTCTTTTCCTATTTCAAAAGTTTTAGTTTTCGAGGGTAATAGCTATATCTGTTGAAAAAATGAAGATATTAGACTATTTTATGATTGCACATGCTAAAGAATGTGATTAAAGGCTCTTTTCCTATGTCAAAAGTTTTAGTTTTCGAGGGTAATAGCTACGTATGTTGAAAAAATGAAGATATTAGACTATTTTATGATTTCACATGGTAAAGAATGTGATTAAAGGCCCTTTTCCTATTTCAAAAGTTTTAGTTTTCGAGGGTAATAGCTACGTCTGTTGAAAAAATGAAGATATTAGACAATTTTATGATTGCACATGGTAAAGAATGTGATTAAAGGCTCTTTTCCTATGTCAAAAGTTTTAGTTTTCGAGGGTAATAGCTATATCTGTTGAAAAAATGAAGATATTAGACAATTTTATGATTGCACATGCTAAAGAATGTGATTAAAGGCTCTTTTCCTATGTCAAAAGTTTTAGTTTTCGAGGGTAATAGCTACGTATGTTGAAAAAATGAAGATATTAGACTATTTTATGATTTCACATGGTAAAGAATGTGATTAAAGGCCCTTTTCCTATTTCAAAAGTTTTAGTTTTCGAGGGTAATAGCTACGTCTGTTGAAAAAATGAAGATATTAGACAATTTTATGATTGCACATGGTAAAGAATGTGATTAAAGGCTCTTTTCCTGTGTCAAAAGTTTTAGTTTTCGAGGGTAAAAGCTACCTATGTTGATAAAATGAAGATATTAGACTATTTTATGATTGCAAATGGTAAAAAATGTGATTAAAGGCTCTTTTCCTATGTCAAAAGTTTTAGTTTTCGAGGTTAATAGCTACGTATGTTGAAAAAATGAAGATATTAGACTATTTTATGATTGCAAATGGTAAAGAATTTGATTAAAGGCTCTTTTCCTATGTCAAAAGTTTGAGTTTTCGAGGGTAATAGCTAGGTATGTTGAAAAAATGAAGATATTAGACTATTTTGTGATTGCACATGGTAAAGAAAGCTATTAAAGGCTCTTTTCCTATTTCAAAAGTTTTAGTTTTCGAGGGTAATAGCTAGGTCTGTTGAAAAAATGAAGATAATAGACTATTATATGATTGCAAATGGTAAAGAATGTGATTAAAGGCTCTTTTCCTATTTCAAAAGTTTTAGTTTTCGAGGGTAATAGCTATATCTGTTGAAAAAATGAAGATATTAGACTATTTTATGATTGCACATGCTAAAGAATGTGATTAAAGGCTCTTTTCCTATGTCAAAAGTTTTAGTTTTCGAGGGTAATAGCTACGTATGTTGAAAAAATGAAGATATTAGACTATTTTATGATTGCACATGGTAAAGAATGTGATTAAAGGCCCTTTTCCTATTTCAAAAGTTTTAGTTTTGAGAGTAATAGCTACGTATGTTGAAAAAATGAAGATATTAGACTATTTTATGATTGCACATGGTAAAGAATGTGATTAAAGGCTCTTTTCCTATTTCAAAAGTTTTAGTTTTCGAGGGTAATAGCTACGTATGTTGAAAAAATGAAGATATTAGACTATTCTATGATTGCACATGGTAAAGAATCTGATTAAAGGCTCTTTTCCTATTTCAAAAGTTTTAGTTTTCGAGGGTAATAGCTACGTATGTTGAAAAAATGAAGATATTAGACTATTTTATGATTCCAAATGGTAAAGAATGTGATTAAAGGCTCTTTTCCTATGTCAAAAGTTTTAGTTTTCGAGGGTAATAGCTACGTATGTTGAAAAAAATGAAGATATTAGACTATTTTATGATTTCACATGGTAAAGAATGTGATTAAAGGCCCTTTTCCTATTTCAAAAGTTTTAGTTTTCGAGGGTAATAGCTACGTATGTTGAAAAAATGAAGATATTTGACTATTTTATGATTGCACATGGTAAAGAATGTGCTTAAAGGCTCTTTTCCTATGTCAAAAGTTTTAGTTTTCGAGGGTAATAGCTACGTATGTTGAAAAAATGAAGATATTAGACTATTTTATGATTGCAAATGGTAAAGAATGTGATTAAAGGCTCTTTTCCTATTTCAAAAGTTTTAGTTTTCGAGGGTAATAGCTACGTATGTTGAAAAAATGAAGATATTAGACAATTTTATGATTGCACATGGTAAAGAATGTGAATAAAGGCTCTTTTCCTATGTCAAACGTTTTAGTTTTCGAGGGTAAAAGCTACCTATATTGATAAAATGAAGATATTAGACTAATTTATGATTGCAAATGGTAAAGAATGTGATTAAAGGCTCTTTTCCTATGTCAAAAGTTTTAGTTTTCGAGGTTAATAGCTACGTATGTTGAAAAAATGAAGATATTAGACTATTTTATGATTGCAAATGGTAAAGAATGTGATTAAAGGCTCTTTTCCTATGTCAAAAGTTTTAGTTTTCGAGGGTAATATATGTTGAAAAAATGAAGATATTAGACTATTTTATGATTGCACATGGTAAAGAATGTGATTAAAGGCTCTTTTCCTATTTCAAAAGTTTTAGTTTTCGAGGGTAATAGCTAGGTATGTTGAAAAAATGAAGATATTAGACTATTTTATGATTGCACATGGTAAAGAATGTTATTAAAGGCTCTTTTCCTATTTCAAAAGTTTTAGTTTTCGAGGGTAATAGCTAGGTCTGTTGAAAAAATGAAGATAATAGACTATTATATGATTGCAAATGGTAAAGAATGTGATTAAAGGCTCTTTTCCTATTTCAAAAGTTTTAGTTTTCGAGGGTAATAGCTATATCTGTTGAAAAAATGAAGATATTAGACTATTTTATGATTGCACATGCTAAAGAATGTGATTAAAGGCTCTTTTCCTATGTCAAAAGTTTTAGTTTTCGAGGGTAATAGCTACGTATGTTGAAAAAATGAAGATATTAGACTATTTTATGATTTCACATGGTAAAGAATGTGATTAAAGGCCCTTTTCCTATTTCAAAAGTTTTAGTTTTCGAGGGTAATAGCTACGTCTGTTGAAAAAATGAAGATATTAGACAATTTTATGATTGCACATGGTAAAGAATGTGATTAAAGGCTCTTTTCCTATGTCAAAAGTTTTAGTTTTCGAGGGTAAAAGCTACCTATGTTGATACAATGAAGATATTAGACTATTTTATGATTGCAAATGGTAAAGAATGTGATTAAAGGCTCTTTTCCTATGTCAAAAGTTTTAGTTTTCGAGGTTAATAGCTACGTATGTTGAGAAAATGAAGATATTAGACTATTCTATGATTGCACATGGTAAAGAATCTGATTAAAGGCTCTTTTCCTATTTCAAAAGTTTTAGTTTTCGAGGGTAATAGCTACGTATGTTGAAAAAATGAAGATATTAGACTATTTTATGATTCCAAATGGTAAAGAATGTGATTAAAGGCTCTTTTCCTATGTCAAAAGTTTTAGTTTTCGAGGGTAATAGCTACGTATGTTGAAAAAAATGAAGATATTAGACTATTTTATGATTTCACATGGTAAAGATTGTGATTAAAGGCCCTTTTCCTATTTCAAAAGTTTTAGTTTTCGAGGGTAATAGCTACGTATGTTGAAAAAAATGAAGATATTAGACTATTTTATGATTGCAAATGGTAAAGAATGTGATTAAAGGCTCTTTTCCTATTTCAAAAGTTTTAGTTTTCGAGGGTAATAGCTACGTATGTTGAAAAAATGAAGATATTAGACAATTTTATGATTGCACATGGTAAAGAATGTGATTAAAGGCTCTTTTCCTATGTCAAACGTTTTAGTTTTCGAGGGTAAAAGCTACCTATGTTGATAAAATGAAGATATTAGACTAATTTATGATTGCAAATGGTAAAGAATGTGATTAAAGGCTCTTTTCCTATGTCAAAAGTTTTAGTTTTCGAGGTTAATAGCTACGTATGTTGAAAAAACGAAGATATTAGACTGTTTTATGATTGCAAATGGTAAAGAATGTGATTAAAGGCTCTTTTCCTATGTCAAAAGTTTTAGTTTTCGAGGGTAATATATGTTGAAAAAATGAAGATATTAGACTTTTTTGTGATTGCACATGGTAAAGAATGTGATTAAAGGCTCTTTTCCTATTTCAAAAGTTTTAGTTTTCGAGGGTAATAGCTAGGTATGTTGAAAAAATGAAGATATTAGACTATTTTATGATTGCACATGGTAAAGAATGTTATTAAAGGCTCTTTTCCTATTTCAAAAGTTTTAGTTTTCGAGGGTAATAGCTAGGTCTGTTGAAAAAATGAAGATAATAGACTATTATATGATTGCAAATGGTAAAGAATGTGATTAAAGGCTCTTTTCCTATTTCAAAAGTTTTAGTTTTCGAGGGTAATAGCTACGTATGTTGAAAAAATGAAGATATTAGACTATTTTATGATTTCACATGGTAAAGAATGTGATTAAAGGCCCTTTTCCTATTTCAAAAGTTTTAGTTTTCGAGGGTAATAGCTACGTCTGTTGAAAAAATGAAGATATTAGACAATTTTATGATTGCACATGGTAAAGAATGTGATTAAAGGCTCTTTTCCTATGTCAAAAGATTTAGTTTTCGAGGGTAAAAGCTACCTATGTTGATAAAATGAAGATATTAGACTATTTTATGATTGCAAATGGTAATGAATGTGATTAAAGGCTCTTTTCCTATGTCAAAAGTTTTAGTTTTCGAGGTTAATAGCTACGTATGTTGAAAAAATGAAGATATTAGACTATTTTATGATTGCAAATGGTAAAGAATTTGATTAAAGGCTCTTTTCCTATGTCAAAAGTTTTAGTTTTCGAGGGTAATAGCTAGGTATGTTGAAAAAATGAAGATATTAGACTATTTTGTGATTGCACATGGTAAAGAATGCTATTAAAGGCTCTTTTCCTATTTCAAAAGTTTTAGTTTTCGAGGGTAATAGCTAGGTCTGTTGAAAAAATGAAGATAATAGACTATTATATGATTGCAAATGGTAAAGAATGTGATTAAAGGCTCTTTTCCTATTTCAAAAGTTTTAGTTTTCGAGGGTAATAGCTATATCTGTTGAAAAAATGAAGATATTAGACTATTTTATGATTGCACATGCTAAAGAATGTGATTAAAGGCTCTTTTCCTATGTCAAAAGTTTTAGTTTTCGAGGGTAATAGCTACGTATGTTGAAAAAATGAAGATATTAGACTATTTTATGATTGCACATGGTAAAGAATGTGATTAAAGGCCCTTTTCCTATTTCAAAAGTTTTAGTTTTGAGGGTAATAGCTACGTATGTTGAAAAAATGAAGATATTAGACTATTTTATGATTGCACATGGTAAAGAATGTGATTAAAGGCTCTTTTCCTATTTCAAAAGTTTTAGTTTTCGAGGGTAATAGCTACGTATGTTGAAAAAATGAAGATATTAGACTATTCTATGATTGCACATGGTAAAGAATCTGATTAAAGGCTCTTTTCCTATTTCAAAAGTTTTAGTTTTCGAGGGTAATAGCTACGTATGTTGAAAAAATGAAGATATTAGACTATTTTATGATTCCAAATGGTAAAGAATGTGATTAAAGGCTCTTTTCCTATGTCAAAAGTTTTAGTTTTCGAGGGTAATAGCTACGTATGTTGAAAAAAATGAAGATATTAGACTATTTTATGATTTCACATGGTAAAGAATGTGATTAAAGGCCCTTTTCCTATTTCAAAAGTTTTAGTTTTCGAGGGTAATAGCTACGTATGTTGAAAAAATGAAGATATTAGACTATTTTATGATTGCACATGGTAAAGAATGTGATTAAAGGCTCTTTTCCTATGTCAAAAGTTTTAGTTTTCGAGGGTAATAGCTACGTATGTTGAAAAAATGAAGATATTAGACTATTTTATGATTGCAAATGGTAAAGAATGTGATTAAAGGCTCTTTTCCTATTTCAAAAGTTTTCGTTTTCGAGGGTAATAGCTATGTATGTTGGAAAAATGAAGATATTAGACTATTTTATGATTGCACATGGTAAAGAGTGTGATTAAAGGCTCTTTTCCTATGTCAAAAGTTTTAGTTTTCGAGGGTAATAGCTACGTATGTTGAAAAAATGAAGATATTAGACTATATTATAATTGCAAATGGTAACGAATGTGATTAAAGGCTCTTTTCCTATGTCAAAAGTTTTAGTTTTCGAGGGTAATAGCTAGGTATGTTGAAAAAATGAAGATATTAGACTATTTTATAATTGCAAATGGTAACGAATGTGATTAAAGGCTCTTTTCCTATGTCAAAAGTTTTAGTTTTCGATGGTAATAGCTACGTATGTTGAAAAAATGAAGATATTAGACTATTTTATGATTGCACATGGTAAAGAATGCGATTAAAGGCTCTTTTCCTATTTCAAAAGTTTAAGTTTTCGAGGGTAATAGCTACGTATGTTGGAAAAATGAAGATATTAGACTATTTTATGATTGCACATGGTAAAGAATGTGATTAAAGGCTCTTTTCCTATGTCAAAAGTTTTAGTTTTCGAGGGTAATAGCTACGTATGTTGGAAAAATGAAGATATTAGACTATTTTATGATTGCACATGGTAAAGAAAGTGCTTAAAGGCTCTTTTCCTATTTCAAAAGTTTTAGTTTTCGAAGGTAATAGCTACGTATGTTGAAAAAATGAAGATATTAGACTATTTTATGATTGCAAATGGTAAAGAATGTGATTAAAGGCTTATTTCCTATTTCAAAAGTTTTCGTTTTCGAGGGTAATAGCTACGTATGTTGGAAAAATGAAGATATTAGACTATTTTATGATTGCAAATGGTAAAGAATGTGATTAAAGGCTCTTTTCCTATGTCAAAAGTTTTAGTTTTCGAGGGTAATAGCTACGTATGTTGAAAAAATTAAGATATTAGACTATTTTATGATTGCAAATGGTAAAGAATGTGATTAAAGGCTCTTTTCCTATTTCAAAAGTTTTAGTTTTCGAGGGTAATAGCTACGTATGTTGGAAAAATGAAGATATTAGACTATTTTATGATTGCACATGGTAAAGAATGTGCTTAAAGGCTCTTTTCCTATGGCAAAAGTTTTAGTTTTCGAGGGTAATAGCTACGTATGTTGGAAAAATGAAGATATTAGACTATTTTATGACTGCACATGGTAAAGAATGTGATTAAAGGCTCTTTTACTATGTCAAAAGTTTTAGTTTTTGAGGGTAATAGCTACGTATGTTGAAAAAATGAAGATATTAGACTATTTGACATAGGAAAAGAGCCTTTAATCACATTCGTTACCATTTGCAATTATAAAATAGTCTAATATCTTCATTTTTTTCAACATACCTAACTATTACCCTCGAAAACTAAAACTTTTGACATAGGAAAAGAGCCTTTAATCACATTCGTTACCATTTGCAATTATAATATAGTCTAATATCTTCATTTTTTCAACATACGTAGCTATTACCCTCGAAAACTAAAACTTTTGACATAGGAAAAGAGCCTTTAATCACATTCTTTACCATTTGCAATCATAAAATAGTCTAATATCTTCATTTTTTCAACATACGTAGCTATTACCCTCGAAAAGTAAAACTTTTGACATAGGAAAAGAGCCTTTAATCACATTCTTTACCATTTGCAATCATAAAATAGTCTAATATCTTCATTTTTTCAACATACGTAGCTATTACCCTCGAAAACTAAAACTTTTGACATAGGAAAAGAGCCTTTAATCACATTCTTTACCATTTGCAATCATAAAATAGTCTAATATCTTCATTTTTTCAACATACGTAGCTATTACCCTCAAAAACTAAAACTTTTGACATAGTAAAAGAGCCTTTAATCACATTCTTTACCATGTGCAGTCATAAAATAGTCTAATATCTTCATTTTTCCAACATACGTAGCTATTACCCTCGAAAACTAAAACTTTTGCCATAGGAAAAGAGCCTTTAATCACATTCTTTACAATGTGCAATCATAAAATAGTCTAATATCTTCATTTTTCCAACATACGTAGCTATTACCCTCGAAAACTAAAACTTTTGACATAGGAAAAGAGCCTTTAATCACATTCTTTACCATGTGCAATCATAAAATAGTCTAATATCTTCATTTTTCCAACATACGTAGCTATTACCCTCGAAAACTAAAACTTTTGACATAGGAAAAGAGCCTTTAATCACATTCGTTACCATTTACAATTATAAAATAGTCTAATATCTTCATTTTTTCAACATACGTAGCTATTACCCTCGAAAACTAAAACTTTTGACATAGGAAAAGAGCCTTTAATCACATTCTTTACCATTTGCAATCATAAAATTGTCTAATATCTTCATTTTTTCAACATACGTAGCTATTACCCTCGAAAACTAAAACTTTTGCCATAGAAAAAGAGCCTTTAATCACATTCTTTACCATGTGGAATCATAAAATAGTCTAATATCTTCATTTTACCAACATACGTAGCTATTACCCTCGAAAACTAAAACTTTTGACATAGGAAAAGAGCCTTTAATCACATTCTTTACCATTTGCAATCATAAAATAGTCTAATATCTTAATTTTTTCAACATACGTAGCTAATACCCTCGAAAACTAAAACTTTTGACATAGGAAAAGAGCCTTTAATCACATTCTTTACCATGTGCAATCATAAAATAGTCTAATATCTTCATTTTTTCAACATACGTAGCTATTACCCTCGAAAACTAAAACTTTTGACATAGGAAAAGAGCCTTTAATCACATTCTTTACCATTTGCAATCATAAAATAGTCTAATATCTTCATTTTTTCAACATACGTAGCTATTACCATACGTAGCTATTATTCTTTACCATGTGCAATCATAAAATAGTCTAACATCTTCATTTTTTCAACATACGTAGCTATTACCCTCGAAAACTAAAACTTGAATAGTTTTGAATAAAACTATTTCAAAAGTTTTAGTTTTCGAGGGTAATAGCTACGTATGTTGGAAAAATGAAGATATTAGACTATTTTATGATTGCACATGGTAAAGAATGTGCTTAAAGGCTCTTTTCCTATGGCAAAAGTTTTAGTTTTCGAGGGTAATAGCTACGTATGTTGGAAAAATGAAGATATTAGACTATTTTATGACTGCACATGGTAAAGAATGTGATTAAAGGCTCTTTTACTATGTCAAAAGTTTTAGTTTTTGAGGGTAATAGCTACGTATGTTGAAAAAATGAAGATATTAGACTATTTGACATAGGAGACCCTCGAAAACTAAAACTTTTTAGTAATAGCTACGTATGTTGGAAAAATGAAGATATTAGACTATTTTATGATTGCACATGATATCAACATACGTAGCTATTACCATACGTAGCTATTATTCTTTACCATGTGCAATCATAAAATAGTCTAAACTAAAACTTAGTCTAACATAAAATAGTCTAACATCTTCATTTTTTCAACATACGTAGCTATTACCCTCGAAAACTAAAACTTGAATAGTTTTTAATAAAACTATTTCAAAAGTTTTAGTTTTCGAGGGTAATAGCTACGTATGTTGGAAAAATGAAGATATTAGACTATTTTATGATTGCACATGGTAAAGAATGTGCTTAAAGGCTCTTTTCCTATGGCAAAAGTTTTATGGCGTGTAACGAATTACGCGTGCGGGGGGCCTATGTCAAAAGTTTTAGTTTTCGAGGGTAATAGCTACGTATGTTGAAAAAATGAAGATATTAGACTATATTATAATTGCAAATGGTAACGAATGTGATTAAAGGCTCTTTTCCTATGTCAAAAGTTTTAGTTTTCGAGGGTAATAGTTAGGTATGTTGAAAAAAATGAAGATATTAGACTATTTTATAATTGCAAATGGTAACGAATGTGATTAAAGGCTCTTTTCCTATGTCAAAAGTTTTAGTTTTCGAGGGTAATAGCTACGTATGTTGAAAAAATGAAGATATTAGACTATTTTATGATTGCAAATGGTAAAGAATGTGCTTAAAGGCTCTTTTCCTATGGCAAAAGTTTTAGTTTTCGAGGGTAAAAGCTACGTATGTTGAAAAAATGAAGATATTAGACTATTTTATGATTGCAAATGGTAAAGAATGTGCTTAAAGGCTATTTTATGATTGCAAATGGTAAAGAATGTGATTAAAGGCTCTTTTCCTATTTCAAAAGTTTTAGTTTTCGAGGGTAATAGCTACGTATGTTGGAAAAATGAAGATATTAGACTATTTTATGATTGCACATGGTAAGGAATGTGCTTAAAGGCTCTTTTCCTATGGTAAAAGTTTTAGTTTTCGAAGGTAATAGCTACGTATGTTGGAAAAAAGAAGATATTAGACTATTTTATGATTGCACATGGTAAAGAATGTAATTAAAGGCTCTTTTCCTATGTCAAAAGTTTTAGTTTTCGAGGGTAATAGCTACGTATGTTGAAAAAATTAAGATATTAGACTATTTTATGATTACAAATGGTAAAGAATGTGATTAAAGGCTCTTTTCCTATGTCAAAAGTTTTAGTTTTCGAGGGTAATAGCTACGTATGTTGGAAAAATGAAGATATTAGACTATTTTATGATTGCACATGGTAAAGAAAGTGCTTAAAGGCTCTTTTCCTATTTCAAAAGTTTTAGTTTTCGAGGGTAATAGCTACGTATGTTGAAAAAATGAAGATATTAGATTATTTTATGATTGCACATGGTAAAGAAAGTGCTTAAAGGCTCTTTTCCTATTTCAAAAGTTTTAGTTTTCGAGGGTAATAGCTACGTATGTTGAAAAAATGAAGATATTAGACTATTTTATGATTGCACATGGTAAAGAAAGTGCTTAAAGGCTCTTTTCCTATTTCAAAAGTTTTAGTTTTCGAGGGTAATAGCTACGTATGTTGAAAAAATGAAGATATTAGACTATTTTATGATTGCAAATGGTAAAGAATGTGATTAAAGGCTCTTTTCCTATGTCAAAAGTTTTAGTTTTCGAGGGTAATAGCTACGTATGTTGAAAAAATGAAGATATTAGACTATTTTATGATTGCAAATGGTAAAGAATGTGATTAAAGGCTCTTTTCCTATTTCAAAAGTTTTCGTTTTCGAGGGTAATAGCTACGTATGTTGGAAAAATGAAGATATTAGACTATTTTATGATTGCACATGGTAAAGAATGTGATTAAAGGCTCTTTTTCTATGGCAAAAGTTTTAGTTTTCGAGGGTAATAGCTACGTATGTTGAAAAATGAAGATATTAGACTATTTTATGATTGCAAATGATAAAGAATGTGATTAAAGGCTCTTTACCTATTTCAAAAGTTTTCGTTTTCGAGGGTAATAGCTACGTATGTTGGAAAAATGAAGATATTAGACTATTTTATGATTGCACATGGTAAAGAATGTGATTAAAGGCTCTTTTTCTATGGCAAAAGATTTAGTTTTCGAGGGTAATAGCTACGTATGTTGAAAAATGAAGATATTAGACTATTTTATGATTGCACATGGTAAAGAATGTGCTTAAAGGCTCTTTTCCTATGGCAAAAGTTTTAGTTTTCGAGGGTAATAGCTACGTATGCTGGAAAAATGAAGATATTAGACTATTTTATGACTGCACATTGTAAAGAATGTGATTAAAGGCTCTTTTACTATGTCAAAAGTTTTAGTTTTTGAGGGTAATAGCTACGTATTTTGAAAAAATGAAGATATTAGACTATTTTATGATTGCAAATGGTAAATAATGTGATTAAAGGCTATTTTTCTATGTCAAAAGTTTTAGTTTTCGAGGGTAATAGCTACATATGTTGAAAAAATGAAGATATTAGACTATTTTATGATTGCAAATGGTAAAGAATGTGATTAAAGGCTCTTTTCCTATGTCAAAAGTTTTAGTTTTCGAGGGTAATAGCTACGTATGTTGGAAAATTGAAGATATTAGACTATTTTATGATTGCACATGGTAAAGAAAGTGCTTAAAGGCTCTTTTCCTATTTCAAAAGTTTTAGTTTTCAAGGGTAATAGCTACGTATGTTGAAAAAATGAAGATATTAGACTATTTTATGATTGCAAATGGTAAAGAATGTGATTAAAGGCTCTTTTCCTATGTCAAAAGTTTTAGTTTTCGAGGGTAATAGCTACGTATGTTGAAAAAATGAAGATATTAGACTATTTTATAATTGCAAATGGTAACGAATGTGATTAAAGGCTCTTTTCCTATGTCAAAAGTTTCAGTTTTCGAGGGTAATAGCTACGTATGTTGGAAAAATGAAGATATTAGAATATTTTATGATTGCACATGGTAAAGAAAGTGCTTAAAGGCTCTTTTCCTATTTCAAAAGTTTTAGCTTTCGAGGGTAATAGCTACGTATGTTGATAAGATGAAGATATAAGACTATTTTATGATTGCAAATGGTAAAGAATGTGATTAAAGGCTCTTTTCATATGTCAAAAGTTTTAGTTTTCGAGGGTAATAGCTACGTATGTTGGAAAAATGAAGATATTAGACTATTTTATGATTGCACATGGTAAAGAATGTGCTTAAAGGCTCTTTTCCTATGGCAAAAGTTTTAGTTTTCGAGGGTAATAGCTACGTATGTTGAAAAAATGAAGATATTAGACTATTTTATGATTGCAAATGGTAAAGAATGTGATTAAAGTCTCTTTTCCTATGTCAAAAGTTTTCGTTTTCGAGGGTAATAGCTACGTATGTTGGAAAAATGAAGATATTAGACTATTTTATGATTGCACATGGTAAAGAATGTGATTAAAGGCTCTTTTTCTATGGCAAAAGTTTTAGTTTTCGAGGGTAATAGCTACGTATGTTGAAAAATGAAGATATTAGACTATTTTATGATTGCAAATGGTAAAGAATGTGATTAAAGGCTCTTTACCTATTTCAAAAGTTTTCGTTTTCGAGGGTAATAGCTACGTATGTTGGAAAAATGAAGATATTAGACTATTTTATGATTGCAATGGTAAAGAGTGTGATTAAAGGCTCTTTTTCTATGGCAAAAGTTTTAGTTTTCGAGGGTAATAGCTACGTATGTTGAAAAATGAAGATATTAGACTATTTTATGATTGCAAATGGTAAAGAATGTGATTAAAGGCTCTTTTCCTATTTCAAAAGTTTTAGTTTTCGAGGGTAATAGCTAAGTATGTTGGAAAAATGAAGATACTAGACTATTTGATGATTGCACATGGTAAAGAATGTGCTTAAAGGCTCTTTTCCTATGGCAAAAGTTTTAGTTTTCGAGGGTAATAGCTACGTATGCTGGATAAATGAAGATATTAGACTATTTTATGATTGCAAATGGTAAAGAATGTGATTAAAGGCTCTTTTCCTATGTCAAAAGTTTTAGTTTTCGAGGGTAATAGCTACGTATGTTGAAAAAATGAAGATATTAGACTATTTTATGATTGCAAATGGTAAAGAATGTGATTAAAGGCTCTTTTCCTATGTCAAAAGTTTAGTTTTCGAGGGTAATAGCTACGTATGTTGAAAATTGAAGATATTAGACTATTTTATGATTGCACATGGTAAAGAATGTGATTAAAGGCTCTTTTCCTATGTCAAAAGTTTTAGTTTTCGAGGGTAATAGCTACGTATGTTGAAAAATGAAGATATTAGACTATTTTATGATTGCAAATGGTAAAGAATGTGATTAAAGGCTCTTTTCCTATGTCAAAAGTTTTAGTTTTCGAGGGTAATAGCTACGTATGTTGAAAAAATGAAGATATTAGACTATTTTATGATTGCAAATGGTAACGAATGTGATTAAAGGCTCTTTTCCTATGTCAAAAGTTTTAGTTTTCGAGGGTAATAGCTACGTATGTTGGAAAAATGAAGATATTAGACTATTTTATGATTGCACATGGTAAAGAAAGTGCTTAAAGGCTCTTTTCCTATTTCAAAAGTTTTAGTTTTCGAGGGTAATAGCTACGTATGTTGGAAAAATGAAGATATTAGACTATTTTATGATTGCAAATGGTAAAGAATGTGATTAAAGGCTCTTTTCCTATGGCAAAAGTTTTAGTTTTCGAGGGTAATAGCTACGTATGTTGAAAAAATGAAGATATTAGACTATTTTATGATTGCAAATGGTAAAGAATGTGATTAAAGGCTCTTTTCCTATGTCAAAAGTTTTAGTTTTCGAGGGTAATAGCTACGTATGTTGAAAAAATGAAGATATTAGACTATTTTATGATTGCACATGGTAAAGAATGTGATTAAAGGCTCTTTTCCTATGTCAAAAGTTTTAGTTTTCGAGGGTAATAGCTACGTATGTTGAAAAATGAAGATATTAGACTATTTTATGATTGCAATGGTAAAGAATGTGATTAAAGGCTCTTTTCCTATGTCAAAAGTTTTAGTTTTCGAGGGTAATAGCTACGTATGTTGGAAAAAATGAAGATATTAGACTATTTTATGATTGCACATGGTAAAGAATGTGATTAAAGGCTCTTTTCCTATGTCAAAAGTTTTAGTTTTCGAGGGTAATAGCTACGTATGTTGGAAAAATGAAGATATTAGACTATTTTATGATTGCACATGGTAAAGAATGTGATTAAAGGCTCTTTTCCTATGTCAAAAGTTTTAGTTTTCGAGGGTAATAGCTACGTATGTTGGAAAAATGAAGATATTAGACTATTTTATGATTGCACATGGTAAAGAATGTGATTAAAGGCTCTTTTCTATGTCAAAAGTTTTAGTTTTTGAGGGTAATAGCTACGTATTTTGAAAAAATGAAGATATTAGACTATTTTATGATTGCAAATGGTAAAGAATGTGATTAAAGGCTATTTGCTATGTCAAAAGTTTTAGTTTTCGAGGGTAATAGCTACATATGTTGAAAAAATGAAGATATTAGACTATTTTATGATTGCAAATGGTAAAGAATGTGATTAAAGGCTCTTTTCCTATGTCAAAAGTTTTAGTTTTCGAGGGTAATAGCTACGTATGTTGGAAAATTGAAGATATTAGACTATTTTATGATTGCACATGGTAAAGAAAGTGCTTAAAGGCTCTTTTCCTATGTCAAAAGTTTTAGTTTTCAAGGGTAATAGCTACGTATGTTGAAAAAATGAAGATATTAGACTATTTTATGATTGCAAATGGTAAAGAATGTGATTAAAGGCTCTTTTCCTATGTCAAAAGTTTTAGTTTTCGAGGGTAATAGCTACGTATGTTGAAAAAATGAAGATATTAGACTATTTTATAATTGCAAATGGTAACGAATGTGATTAAAGGCTCTTTTCCTATGTCAAAAGTTTCAGTTTTCGAGGGTAATAGCTACGTATGTTGGAAAAATGAAGATATTAGAATATTTTATGATTGCACATGGTAAAGAAAGTGCTTAAAGGCTCTTTTCCTATTTCAAAAGTTTTAGCTTTCGAGGGTAATAGCTACGTATGTTGATAAGATGAAGATATAAGACTATTTTATGATTGCAAATGGTAAAGAATGTGATTAAAGGCTCTTTTCATATGTCAAAAGTTTTAGTTTTCGAGGGTAATAGCTACGTATGTTGGAAAAATGAAGATATTAGACTATTTTATGATTGCACATGGTAAAGAATGTGCTTAAAGGCTCTTTTCCTATGGCAAAAGTTTTAGTTTTCGAGGGTAATAGCTACGTATGTTGAAAAAATGAAGATATTAGACTATTTTATGATTGCAAATGGTAAAGAATGTGATTAAAGTCTCTTTTCCTATGTCAAAAGTTTTCGTTTTCGAGGGTAATAGCTACGTATGTTGGAAAAATGAAGATATTAGACTATTTTATGATTGCACATGGTAAAGAATGTGATTAAAGGCTCTTTTTCTATGGCAAAAGTTTTAGTTTTCGAGGGTAATAGCTACGTATGTTGAAAAATGAAGATATTAGACTATTTTATGATTGCAAATGGTAAAGAATGTGATTAAAGGCTCTTTACCTATTTCAAAAGTTTTCGTTTTCGAGGGTAATAGCTACGTATGTTGGAAAAATGAAGATATTAGACTATTTTATGATTGCACATGGTAAAGAGTGTGATTAAAGGCTCTTTTTCTATGGCAAAAGTTTTAGTTTTCGAGGGTAATAGCTACGTATGTTGAAAAATGAAGATATTAGACTATTTTATGATTGCAAATGGTAAAGAATGTGATTAAAGGCTCTTTTCCTATTTCAAAAGTTTTAGTTTTCGAGGGTAATAGCTAAGTATGTTGGAAAAATGAAGATACTAGACTATTTGATGATTGCACATGGTAAAGAATGTGCTTAAAGGCTCTTTTCCTATGGCAAAAGTTTTAGTTTTCGAGGGTAATAGCTACGTATGCTGGAAAAATGAAGATATTAGACTATTTTATGATTGCAAATGGTAAAGAATGTGATTAAAGGCTCTTTTCCTATGTCAAAAGTTTTACTTTTCGAGGGTAATAGCTACGTATGTTGAAAAAATGAAGATATTAGACTATTTTATGATTGCAAATGGTAAAGAATGTGATTAAAGGCTCTTTTCCTATGTCAAAAGCTTTAGTTTTCGAGGGTAATAGCTACGTATGTTGGAAAATTGAAGATATTAGACTATTTTATGATTGCACATGGTAAAGAAAGTGCTTAAAGGCTCTTTTCCTATTTCAAAAGTTTTAGTTTTCGAGGGTAATAGCTACGTATGTTGAAAGAATGAAGATATTAGACTATTTTATGATTGCAAATGGTAAAGAATGTGATTAAAGGCTCTTTTCCTATGTCAAAAGTTTTAGTTTTCGAGGGTAATAGCTACGTATGTTGAAAAAATTAAGATATTAGACTATTTTATAATTGCAAATGGTAACGAATGTGATTAAAGGCTCTTTTCCTATGTCAAAAGTTTTAGTTTTCGAGGGTAATAGCTACGTATGTTGGAAAAATGAAGATATTAGAATATTTTATGATTGCACATGGTAATGAAAGTGCTTAAAGGCTCTTTTCCTATTTCAAAAGTTTTAGTTTTCGAGGGTAATAGCTACGTATGTTGGAAAAATGAAGATATTAGACTATTTATGATTGCAAATGGTAAAGAATGTGATTAAAGGCTCTTTTCCTATGGCAAAAGTTTTAGTTTTCGAGGGTAATAGCTACGTATGTTGGAAAAATGAAGATATTAGACTATTTTATGATTGCAAATGGTAAAGAATGTGATTAAAGGCTCTTTTCCTATGGCAAAAGTTTTAGTTTTCGAGGGTAATAGCTACGTATGTTGAAAAAATGAAGATATTAGACTATTTTATGATTGCACATGGTAAAGAATGTGATTAAAGGTTCTTTTCCTATGTCAAAAGTTTTAGTTTTCGAGGGTAATAGCTACGTATGTTGGAAAAATGAAGATATTAGACTATTTTATGATTGCACATGGTAAAGAAAGTGCTTAAAGGCTCTTTTCCTATGTCAAAAGTTTTAGTTTTCGAGGGTAATAGCTACGTATGTTGAAAAAATGAAGATATTAGACTATTTTATAATTGCAAATGGTAAAGAATGTGATTAAAGGCTCTTTTCCTATGTCAAAAGTTTTAGTTTTCGAGGGTAATAGCTACGTATGTTGGAAAAATGAAGATATTAGACTATTTTATGATTGCACATGGTAAAGAAAGTGCTTAAAGGCTCTTTTCCTATGTCAAAAGTTTTAGTTTTCGAGGGTAATAGCTACGAATGTTGAAAAAATGAAGATATTAGACTATTTTATGATTGCAAATCATAAAGAGCTTAAAGGCTCTTTTCCTATGTCAAATGTTTTAGTTTTCGAGGGTAATAGCTACGTATGTTGAAAAAATGAAGATATTAGACTATTTTATAATTGCACATGGTAAAGAATGAGATTAAAGGCTCTTTTCCTATGTCAAGTTTTAGTTTTCGAGGGTAATAGCTACGTATGTTGAAAAATGAAGATATTAGACTATTTTATGATTGCACATGGTAAAGAAAGTGCTTAAAGGCTCTTTTCCTATGTCAAAAGTTTTAGTTTTCGAGGGTAATAGCTACGTATGTTGAAAAAATGAAGATATTAGACTATTTTATGATTGCAAATGGTAAAGAATGTGATTAAAGGCTCTTTTCCTATGTCAAAAGTTTTAGTTTTCGAGGGTAATAGCTACGTATGTTGAAAAAATGAAGATATTAGACTATTTTATGATTGCAAATGGTAAAGAATGTGATTAAAGGCTCTTTTCCTATGTCAAAAGTTTTAGTTTTCGAGGGTAATAGCTACGTATGTTGGAAAAATGAAGATATTAGACTATTTTATGATTGCAAATGGTAAAGAATGTGATTAAAGGCTCTTTTTCTATGTCAAAAGTTTTAGTTTTCGAGGGTAATAGCTACGTATGTTGAAAAAATGAAGATATTAGACTATTTTATGATTGCAAATGGTAAAGAATGTGATTAAAGGCTCTTTTCCTATTTCAAAAGTTTTCGTTTTCGAGGGTAATAGCTACGTATGTTGGAAAAATGATGATATTAGACTATTTTATGATTGCAAATGGTAAAGAATGTGATTAAAGGCTCTTTTCCTATTTCAAAAGTTTTCGTTTTTGAGGATAATAGCTACGTATGTTGGAAAAATGAAGATATTAGACTATTTTATGATTGCAAATGGTAAAGAAAGTGCTTAAAGGTTCTTTTCCTATTTCAAAAGTTTTAGTTTTCGAGGGTAATAGCTACGTATGTTGAAAAAAAGAAGATATTAGACTATTTTATGATTGCAAATGGTAAAGAATGTGATTAAAGGCTCTTTTCCTAGGTCAAAAGTTTTAGTTTTCGAGGGTAATAGCTACGTATGTTGAAAAAATGAAGATATTAGACTATTTTATAATTGCAAATGGTAACGAATGTGATTAAAGGCTCTTTTCCTATGTCAAAAGTTTTAGTTTTCGAGGGTAATAGCTACGTATGTTGAAAAAATGAAGATATTAGACTATTTTATATTGCACATGGTAAAGAATGTGATTAAAGGCTCTTTTCTTATGTCAAAAGTTTTAGTTTTCGAGGGTAATAGCTACGTATGTTGGAAAAATGAAGATATTAGACTATTTTATGATTGCACATGGTAAAGAATGTGATTAAAGGCTCTTTTTCTATGGCAAAAGTTTTAGTTTTCGAGGGTAATAGCTACGTATGTTGAAAAATGAAGATATTAGACTATTTTATGATTGCAAATGGTAAAGAATGTGATTAAAGGCTCTTTTCCTATTTCAAAAGTTTTAGTTTTCGAGGGTAATAGCTACGTATGTTGGAAAAATTAAGATACTAGACTATTTTATGATTGCACATGGTAAAGAATGTGCTTAAAGGCTCTTTTCCTATGGCAAAAGTTTTAGTTTTCGAGGGTAATTGCTACGAATGCTGGAAAAATGAAGATATTAGACTATTTTATGACTGCACATGGTAAAGAATGTGATTAAAGGCTCTTTTACTATGTCAAAAGTTTTAGTTTTTGAGGGTAATAGCTACGTATGTTGAAAAAATGAAGATATTAGACTATTTTATGATTGCAAATGGTAAAGAATGTGATTAAAGGCTCTTTTCCTATGTCAAAAGTTTTAGTTTTCGAGGGTAATAGCTACGTATGTTGAAAAAATGAAGATATTAGACTATTTTATGATTGCAAATGGTAAAGAATGTGATTAAAGGCTCTTTTCCTATGTCAAAAGTTTTAGTTTTCGAGGGTAATAGCTACGTATGTTGGAAAATTGAAGATATTAGACTATTTTATGATTGCACATGGTAAAGAAAGTGCTTAAAGGCTCTTTTCCTATTTCAAAAGTTTTAGTTTTCGAGGGTAATAGCTACGTATGTTGAAAAAATGAAGATATTAGACTATTTTATGATTGCAAATGGTAAAGAATGTGATTAAAGGCTCTTTTCCTATGTCAAAAGTTTTAGTTTTCGAGGGTAATAGCTACGTATGTTGAAAAAATGAAGATATTAGACTATTTTATAATTGCAAATGGTAACGAATGTGATTAAAGGCTCTTTTCCTATGTTAAAAGTTTTAGTTTTCGAGGGTAATAGCTACGTATGTTGGAAAAATGAAGATATTAGACTATTTTATGATTGCAAATGGTAAAGAATGTGATTAAAGGCTCTTTTCCTATGTCAAAAGTTTTAGTTTTCGAGGGTAATAGCTACGTATGTTGAAAAAATGAAGATATTAGACTATTTTATGATTGCACATGGTAAAGAATGTGATTAAAGGCTCTTTTCCTATTTCAAAAGTTTTAGTTTTCGAGGGTAATAGCTACGTATGTTGGAAAAATGAAGATATTAGACTATTTTATGATTGCACATGGTAAAGAATGTGATTAAAGGCTCTTTTCCTATGTCAAAAGTTTTAGTTTTCGAGGGTAATAGCTACGTATGTTGGAAAAATGAAGATATTAGACTATTTTATGATTGCACATGGTAAAGAATGTGATTAAAGGCTCTTTTCCTATTTCAAAAGTTTTAGTTTTCGAGGGTAATAGCTACGTATGTTGAAAAAATGAAGATATTAGACTATTTTATGATTGCAAATGGTAAAGAATGTGATTAAAGGCTCTTTTCCTATTTCAAAAGTTTTAGTTTTCGAGGGTAATAGCTACGTATGTTGGAAAAATGAAGATATTAGACTATTTTATGATTGCAAATGGTAAAGAATGTGATTAAAGGCTCTTTTCCTATGTCAAAAGTTTTAGTTTTCGAGGGTAATAGCTACGTATGTTGAAAAAATGAAGATATTAGACTATTTTATGATTGCAAATGGTAAAGAATGTGACTTAAAGGCTCTTTTCCTATTTCAAAAGTTTTAGTTTTCGAGGGTAATAGCTACGTATGTTGGAAAAATGAAGATATTTGACTATTTTATGATTGCACATGGTAAAGAATGTGCTTAAAGGCTCTTTTCCTATGTCAAAAGTTTTAGTTTTCGAGGGTAATAGCTACGTATGTTGGAAAATGAAGATATTAGACTATTTTATGATTGCACATGGTAAAGAACGTGATTAAAGGCTCTTTTCCTATGTCAAAAGTTTTAGTTTTCGAGGGTAATAGCTACGTATGTTGAAAAAATGAAGATATTAGACTATTTTATGATTGCAAATGGTAAAGAATGTGATTAAAGGCTCTTTTCCTATGTCAAAAGTTTTAGTTTTCGAGGGTAATAGCTACGTATGTTGAAAAAATGAAGATATTAGACTATTTTATGATTGCAAATGGTAAAGAATGTGATTAAAGGCTCTTTTCCTATGTCAAAAGTTTTAGTTTTCGAGGGTAATAGCTACGTATGTTGAAAAAAT
>NW_027064619.1:0-25294 GCF_032884065.1 Artemia franciscana
GCTGCATATAAATAGATTGTCAGGTTTACCGACCCTCGAACATGCAACGTACAATTGTCCATGGGAAAAACAATCAGTATTAAGATCTATACCACATTTTTCTAATGATTGACCTTGAGCTTTGTTAATGGTGATTGCAAATGCTAATCGAATTGGGAATTGCAATCTTTTAAATTGAAAAGGCAGATCCGTTGGAATCATGGGAATGCGAGGAATAAGAACAGCCTCACCCTCAAAAGGCCCTGTCAAGATTGTGGCCTCTATTAGGTTTTCCATTGTTTTTTTTTACGGCAAGTCGAGTGCCATTGCAAAGCTTTGGTGAGTTTATATTTCTTAAAAGTATTATTGGTACGCCTATTTTTAGTTTGTAGCACGTGTGGTGGAAACCCTGAAAGATAATCTGAATTTAAAAATTCGGATGGATAATTAACCGCTTCATTTGGTTCCAAAACTGTGTCGACTGACTTGTAAAGGACTGCCTGGTCTCGAATCTTGGTCAAAACAATATTGTGATTTCGTGGACGTCTATATTTTTGGGTGCGAGAATCGCTCTTTCACTTAGCCATTTATTATTTTTATAATTTTTTAGAATATTCGGAAATACTTTTTCAATCAATTCATTTTTGGACGTCACTAAATTACAGAAATCAGAAGGTAGTTGTATACGTCCTGAAATTGAGTCTACTGGGAGCTTTCGTTTCCAATTGTCAGCAATTGATCTGAAAATATTTGACCAGAGTCATCGTTTTGCAATCGGACACGCATATTTGTAGTTAATTTTAATATTTTACGTGTGGCCATAAATTAGAATTTTTCAGGCAAGCATTCATTCGTCTTCAATGGCTCTGGTGGTGCAGCCAATAGAGGAAGTTTTACTTTTCCTGAGGCGCAACACATTCCCATTGTTTCACCATTGAATTTCAAGGCCTTGCATTAGGGACAAATTTTAGACATTGTCCCGATTTGAACACATCTACTCAAGCTATAATCATCGACTGGGTTGTACCTGAATGCCAGGCGATAACTTTCAGGTTGCTCTGATTCCTCGGCACGCTTTCTTTTCTTACTTTCTCTATCAGCAGCAAGCCTGATTTCTTGCTGTTCTTGTGATTCCTCGGCACGCTTTCTTTTCTTACTTTCTCTATCAGCAGCAAGCCTGATTTCTTGCTGTTTTTGTAATTCCTCGGCCCGCCTTCTTTTTTCACTTTCTCTTTTAGCAGCAAGTCTGCTTCCGCGTTGCTCTGGTAGTTCCTCGGCACGCTTTCTGTTCTTTTTTCTCTATCAGCCTCAAGCCTGTTTCCTTGCTGTTCTTTTGATTCCTCGGCACGCTTTCTGTTCTTTCTTTCTCTATCAGCCTCAAGCCTGTTTCCTTGCTGTTCTTTTGATTCCTCGGCACGCTTTCTGTTCTTTCTTTCTCTATCAGCCTCAAGCCTGTTTCCTTGCTGTTCTTTTGATTCCTCGGCACGCTTTCTTTTCTGACTTTCTCTATCAGCAGCAAGTTTTTTGGCATAGACTCTTTGAGCATCTTCATCGGCTTTTGCCATGGTAAGTTCATCAGTCATTGTAAACTTAAACATTAATAGATTTCTACGTGAACATATGTCTTAAATATCTTGAATGACGTCACCGTCAAAGAAAAAGATGACGACAACTAATTTCATGACGTCAGTCAACACAGAAACATGACGTCACCCGATCCACAGACAGACACACAGACAGACAACTTATTTTTATATATATGGCGCGTAACAACTTACGTGCGCAGGGGGGCTTGAAGGGTGCACAAAGCGCCCCCACAAACTAGGTGTTGGGGTGGCGAGAATAATGAAGTATAGATCTGAATACGGATTGTTTTTCCCATGGACAATTATATGTTGCATATTCAAGAGTCAGTAAACCTGACAATCTTTTTATATGCACAGACAATGGGACAGCGAAGAATGTTGTATATTCGCAAGTTTTACGTAGTTAAAAACATATATATATATATATATATATATATATATATATATATATATATATATATATATATATATATATATATATATATATATATATATATATATATACTAGCTGTTGGGGTGGTGCTTTGCGCCACCCCAACACCTAGTTGGTGGGGCGCTTCGCGCCCCCCCAAGCCCCCCCGCGCGCGTAAGTCGTTACGCGCCATATTAGTTACGCGCCATATTAGTTACGCCCCATTGTAGTTGTGTCCCTGTGTCCCACCTGTGAATATAGATAGATTTATATATGTGTTTCAAACTACGTAAAAATTGCGAATATACAACATTCTTGGCTTTCCCATTGTCTGTCCATATACAAAGCCGTATGTACTAATAATGACGTCATATGCAAACGCTCTTTTTACAAACATATAAACATGCATACACACAACTCGTTTTTATATAGATAGATAGATAGATAGATACAATACAAATTAACTACGTAAAACTTGTGAATATACAACAGTCTTCGCTGTCCCATTGTCTGTGCGTATAAATAGATTGTCAGGTTTACCGACCCTCAAAGATGCAACATACAATTGTACATTGGTAAAGCAACCTGTATTAAGATCTATACCGCATTTTTCTAGTGATTGCCCTTGAGCTTTGTTGATGGTAGTTGCAAATGCTAATCGAATTGGGAATTGTAATCTTTTAAATTGAAAAAGCAGATCCGTTGGAATCATGGGAATGCGAGGAATAAGAACAGCCTCACCCTCATAAGGCCCTGTCAAGATTGTGGCATCTATTAGGTTTTCCATTGTTTTTTTTTTACGGCAAGTCGCGTGCCATTGCAAAGCTTTGGTGGGTTGATATTTCTTAAAAGTATTATTGGTACGCCTATTTTTAGTTGTAGCAGGTGTGGTGGACACCCTGAAGGATCTATGGAATTTAAAAATTCAGATGGATAATTAACCGCTTCATTTGGTTCCGAAATACAAATTAACTGCGTAAAACTTGCGAATATACAACATTCTTCGCTGTCCAATTCTCGCTGCATATAAATAGATTGTCAGGTTTACCGACCCTCGAACATGCAACGTACAATTGTCCATGGGAAAAAACAATCAGTATTAAGATCAATACCACATTTTTCTAATGATTGACCTTGAGCTTTGTTAATGGTGATTGCAAATGCTAATCGAATTGGGAATTGCAATCTTTTAAATTGAAAAGGCAGATCTGTTGGAATCATGGGAATGCGAGGAATAAGAACAGCCTCACCCTCAAAAGGCCCTGTCAGGATTGTGGCCTCTATTAGGTTTTCCATTGTTTTTTTTTACGGCAAGTCAAGTGCCATTGCAAAGCTTTGGTGGGTTTATATTTCTTAAAAGTATTATTGGTACGCCTATTTTTAGTTTTAGCACGTGTGGTGGAAACCCTGAAAGATCTATGGAATTTAAAAATTCAGATGGATAATTAACCGCTTCATTTGTTTCCAAAACTGTGTCGACTGACTTGTAAAGGACTGCCTGGTCTTGAATCTTGGTCAAAACAATATTGTTGATTTCGTGGACGTCTATATTTTTGGGTGCGAGAATCGCTCTTTCACTTAGCCATTTATTATTTTTATAATTTTTTAGAATATTCGGAAATACTTTTTCAATCAATTCATTTTTGGACGTCACTAAATTACAGAAATCAGCAGGTAGTTGTATACGTCCTGAAATTGAGTCTACTGGGAGCTTTCCGTTTCCCATTGCCAGCAATTGATCTGAAAATGTTTGACCAGAGTCATCGTTTTGCAATCGTACACGCATATTTGTAGTTAATTTTAATGTTTTTACGTGTGCCCATAAATTAGAATTTTTCAGGCAAGCATTCATTTCGTCTGCAGGAGTTGATCTAGGTATTATAGGTAATGTTTGCCTGAAATCTCCCGCAAGCAATATTAAGGTGCTGCCAAAGGGTTTCGACTTCCCTCGCAAATCTTTCAAGCATTGATCCAGAGCCTCGAGTGATTTTTTGTGTGCCATTGTGCACTCATCCCAAATAATAAGTTTGCATTGCTGCAATATTTTACCCATCCCAGATGATTTGGAAATATTGCACGTGGGAGTTTCTGTAGAATGCAAGTTCAGAGGCAATTTCAAAGCGGAATGAGCAGTTCTTCCACCAGGCAGCAATGTTGCGGCTATTCCGGACGACGCAATTGCCAACGCTATATCATTTTTAGATCGAATTGATGCCAGAATCAGTTTTATCACAAACGTTTTACCAGTACCTCCTGGCGCATCCAAAAAGAAAATTTCTCCAACGTTGTTATCGACACAATGCATTATCGTATCATAAATGTCTTTTTGTTCCGACGTTAACTTGGAAATGTTATTTTGTACATGCGACAATAGATCACTCGTACTGTAACTTTGTTCACGATCCAATTCTACACATGTCGAAACAGCAGCGATACGGTTAGGTGAAGGCATTCCCAAACCCTGAAGAGGTTTGTTTGCCATACTTATGCACAAATCTTCTATAACAACTAAAGTGTAGTTATAAATTTCTGATGTAAAATCAAAAGTCATGTCTGACGTCTCTAACTGTTTTCGATGAAGTATATCTTCGGACATTTTTGACTTATATTTTTCCCATAAATCTGTAGGAGCTGATGGAGAGCAAGTTGTTAAAATGATGCCAAACAATGCACGAATTTGACTTGGGGTTGACGTTTCGCACGCGTCATTGATGCAGTTATCCCAGTGTTGGTCATTCTCCAATAAATTCAGAGCTTGGCATGCACTACGGTAAGTGTCATGTATAGTACCATTTACAGTCCTCAAATACTCAAAGGATGTCGGACCGGGTACATTCACCAAAAGCAGGCGTAGAAAGAAGCATTCATGTTGATTGGGGTGAACGGTGTAGAGTCTTCCTATCGTGGTATCTTTGAAGATGGTAGGTTGGCCGTCGACTGACTTACCCTGTTTTCGACGTTCAAATACTTTATTTTTAGTATTCCACGTGTAATACGAAGGCACTTCAGTATACAGCAGTTTTTTTGCAAAAGAATCATTTTTGCAAAGCGAAAAAAAAGCTGTTAATGTTGTATCCGGTGGATCCAGGACTCTTTGTTGCACGTTGGTTTCCGTGAAATAAACACGTTGACCATTCTGTAAATGTACCGGTAAGTGAACAACAGCTGGACTACGTTCATGTATCGGAAATGAAAGAATTCGCCAAACAGCTTCATTACTGCTTATGTATCTTCCAGCCTGATATTCTACGATTTCATCGAAATCTTTGATTTCGGACTGCAAGCCAAAAACTGCCATGTCACTGCCTTTGTTGACGTATTTACATATGTATTTGATTGCCTTTACGGAATTACAGTATTCAACGTTTATGTGTGCATTAAATGTTTTTGATAATAAAGGGGAATATGGAACAACCCACTGGTTATCTACTTCGATGGTGGTACCGTTACGCTTCTTTATTATTGCTGTTTTACCGCCATCTTCAGTAGATCTTCTTCTATATTGTGGGTAACCATCATTGCCAGTAATTGTTTTGGGTACTAAAAGTCGAGGATATTGCTTTGTGCACCTTCCTTTGGCCATGCATGGTGAATTTTCGTTCAGTGCACCGCAAGGTCCATGTATCATATTTTTTACAATAATATCATGTAACCCCTTATCGACATTTTTATCAGGTATTTCAGCGGAAATCACATCATCAATTTCGTTTGAAGTAATTTTTTTATGTAGCCAGATTAGTATATGTGCGTGTGGCAAACCTCATTTTTGCCATTCCACTGAGTACATCCAGCATCGCACTGACCCAAACACTTCATGTTTTACAAGGTAGTTTATCAGTGATTTCAACTTTTGCCGGAAGACACGTGCCGTAATGTCATGCCTATGAACTGCCGATTGTCCTTACTTCAAGCAAATGAATGTATTGTTCAGAGCGGAGCTTGGTCTGATTCAGGCGGATATATAGCAAACGTTCTGATTCAATTTTAGCATACATATCCACGACAAATTGGTGAAACAATTCACGGCATTTTAAAATATAATTTGCTTCATCCTGCCGAATCATTAGTCTATAGGAATAATAATGCATTGCACTGCATTTCTTATTCATTTCTTTGTTAGTGGCTGGATTCATCAATTTAATATTAAAGTGATAGCCGTCGGCTCCATCCCAAAAAATGATAGGATATTGTAGGGCATCGTAGCATCGATGAGTTTCAGCAATTCTTAACAACTGAGCGTTTCGCTTATGTAGAATAATATCTCGAGGTAAAAACTGATCACCGACCATAACGATTGCCACTTCGTCGATAGTCGGAGCATTGTATCTACGCACATGTTGGCCAGGAGGCGTTTTGTCAGCGGAAATAACAATTTTATGAGTATCAGTAGGCATCAAATCGATGGCTGTTTTGAACAGACGCACTAACTTATTATTTTCGTGGAAAAGATGTTGCAATTGGGAAACGATTGTCCTTTCAACGTTGGGAGAAATTTCGCAACGTGCATTCAATTCAGAATTTCTATCACTGATGAAGTACAATTGTAAAAATTTATGATTCTCGCCTGAGAATGGTAGATGGGACCCTGCTTTATGATAAATTTGCCCTTTTACTTTGAAAGTAGACATAAATTGATCTGGATTTTCGATTTGGGCTCCAAACGACGTCATTTGGAAACATGAGTTGTATTGTCTGATTTTTGACAAAAAACGCTTAGATTCTGACGTATTTCCAGTAAGGAAAGTCTTCAATGGCTCTGGTGGTGCAGCCAATAGAGGAAGTTTAACTTTTCCTGAGGCGCAACACATTCCCATTGTTTCACCATTGAATTTCAAGGCCTTGCAATAGGGACAAATTTTAGACATTGTCCCGATTTGAACACATCTACTCAAGCTATAATCATCGACTGGGTTGTACCTGAATGCCAGGCGATAACTTTCAGATTGCTCTGATTCCTCGGCACGCTTTCTTTTCTTACTTTCTCTATCAGCCTCAAGCCTGTTTCCCTGCTGTTCTTTTGATTCCTCGGCACGCCTTCTTTTTTTACTTTCTCTTTCAGAAGCAAGTCTGGTTTCGCGTTGCTCTGGTAGTTCCTCGACACGCCTTCGTTGACGTAAATTGCACATTCTTAATCTGGCCATTTCTCTTTGAACCGCAAGCCTGGTTTTGCTTTTTGGTAACATTCTACCTTTTTCAATGTTTTTCAATTTTTCAGTGTTCATTCTAACATTGATGTTAGAAAAAAATTTTACATACCAAGCATGCAAACACTCGACAATTTATAATAAAACTCAAAATTATAAATATCTGTTATAAGGTTTTCGAATTACTTTAATCTATTGTCAAAATATATAGAAATATTTATGCAATTACCAGTTTCTACATTTTTAGTTTCAGTTTGCTTTTCAGTTTAGTTTCATTTTTATATATATTTAAGATATAATCTGGCGTAACGGACAGACAACTTATTTTTATATATATAGATATATATATATATATATATATATATATATATATATATATATATATATATATATATATATATATATATATATATATATATATATATATATATATCTATATATATAAAAATAAGTTGTCTGTGTGTGGATCTGTGGATGGATCAGGTGACGTCATGTTTGTCCGCATATGACGTCTGAATTATTTCACACTAATACAAAAGAAGAAAAAAACTAAAAAAGGTAAAAACTACAAAAAAAACTAAAAAGAAAAAAAAAACTAAAAAAGCTAAAAAACTAAAAAAAACTAAAAAAAGGTAAAAATCTAATAACTAAAAAAAAACTGAAAAAAAATAAAAAAAGGCAAAAACTACAAAAAAAATAAAAACTAATAAAAAAACTAAAAAAGCTAAAAAACTAAAAAAACTAAAAAAAACTAAAAAAGGTAAAAAACTAAAAAAACTAAAAACTAAAAAAGAAAAAAACTAAAAAAAAAGGAAAAAACTGAAAAATAAAAGAGAAAAAGAAAACTAAAAAAATATGAATAAATATATATAAAAATAAGTTGTTTGTGGGTTATGTCTGTCTGTCTGTCTGTCGAGTGACGTCGTGTTTGTCCGCATATGACGTCTGAATTATTTCACACTAATACAAAAGAAGAAAAAAAACTAAAAAAGGTAAAAAATACAAAAAAAAACTAAAAAGAAAAAAACTAAATAAGCTAAAAAACTAAAAAAAAAACTAAAAAAAAGGTAAAAAGCTAAAAACTAAAAAAACTGAAAAAACTAAAAAAAGGCAAAAACTAAAAAAAAAAAACTAATAACTAATAAAAAACTAAAAAAGCTAAAAAACTAAAAAAACTAAAAAAAGGTAAAAAACAAAAAAAACTAAAAACTAAAAAAGAAAAAACTAAAAAAAAGGAAAAAACTGAAAAATAAGAGAAAAAGAAAACTAAAAAAATATTAATAAATATAAAAAATATTAATATAAATATAATATAAATTAGCAATCAACAAAGCACCGAGACGAAATGACGACCGGGACACAGGAAGTATAAATGACGACCAGGACATAAGTAAAAAAAAAACTAAAAAAAACTAAAAAAATGGTAAAAACTACAAAAAAACTAAAAACTAATAAAAAAACTAAAAAATCTAAAAATCTAAATAAACTAAAAAAGAAAAAAAGAAAAAAGGAAAAAAATAAAGGAGAAAAACAAAACTAAAAAACGAATGTATATACAGACCGGGACACCGGGATACAAATGACGACCGGGACACAGGGAATATAAATGACGACCGGGACACAGGGACACAACTACAATGGGGACGCCGGGGGGCACAGAGGGATATAAATGACGACCGGGACACCGGGACACAAGGAATATAAATGACGCCCGGGACACTCAAAGAGAAATCACAGACTGGAACACCGGGACACAAATGACGACCGGGACACAGGGAATATAAATGACGACCGGGACACAGGGACATAACTACAAAGGGGACGCCGGGGTGCACAGGGGGATATATAAATGACGATGGCGACTCAGGGAATGGTCGATTAGCAATCCCCATCAACAAAGCTCAAGGGCAATCATTAGAATCATGAGGTATAGATCTGAATACGGATTGTTTTCCCATGGACCATTATATGTTGCATGTTCAAGAGTCGGTAAACCTGACAATCTATTTATATGCACAGACAATGGGACAGCAAAGAATGTTGTATATTCGCAAGTTTTACGTAGTTAAAAACATATATATATATATATATATATATATATATATATATATATATATATATATATATATATATATCTATATTCACAGGTGGGACATAGGGACACAACTACAATGGCGCGTAACTAATATGGCGCGTAACGACTTACGCGCGCGGGGGGGCTTTGGGGGGGCCCGAAGCGCCCCCACCAACTAGGTGTTGGGGTGGCGCGAAGCGCCACCCCAACAGCTAGTATATATATATATATTTCTATTCACAGGTGGGACACAGGGACATAACTACAATGGCACGTAACTAATATGGCGCGTAACAACTTACGCGCGCAGGGGGGCTTGAAGGGGGCACGAAGCGCCCCCACAAACTAGGTTTTGGGGTGGCGCGAAGCGCCACCCCAACAGCTAGTATTTCATAATTTTCTTACTTTCAACAGTTTCGCTTACTATGCAATTCGTTTGAAGGCTAAGTATAATCCAGCTTAAGTTCTCATAGTTGAATGGCCGAATGAAAACTCATTCAATCTTTGAACTGTAGTTTTTTACAACTTTAAAAAGCCACTTATTCTAAGAAGTTCCATTTTTTATGAGTTGCTTATCAACAGTTGTGACGAAAAGTATAACTTTAGCGTAAACAGTGGGGTATTGAGGGTATCGCATCCTCTTCCATATAAGTAATAATTTATGTTCGTTTTATGTTGTAATGTTGCTCCTTGTTTTCTGTTGAATTCATTTCTAATTATTTTTCAAATAATAACAGGTAAATACCCCCCCCCCCCATATAAGATTTTTTTGTAGAACTTTCGTCAGATTGGCTGGACGAAGGTTGCAGGGTGCTTAAAAGAAAAGAAATAAGAAGATCTAGTGAAATAACATGAAATTTTAAGGAATGAAGGTACAGAAGAAGGAATGAGTTTAAAAACCGTGTTAAATTTTTTTTGAATCTTCATCATGGTAACTACAGATGAGGCTACGGGTGCTCTTAACAAGAGAAAAATAAAGAATGAATTTAAAAAAATCTAACGAATCTAAATTGTTATATTCTCTATCTAACAAATTATTCTCTAATGCCAAAAAATATCACTGTTTAAAAATATTTCTTTTAGAAAGAATCTCTTTTTGAGTTTTATGTTCTCTGAAAAAGGCTCATTAGATAGCCTTTGACATAAATCTTAGGTATATTTTGACATCTTCAATCAAAATTCTTATTTTCTCTACATAATACAAAAGTTTTTTCCTGTGGTGGCGTCGCTATTCAAGAAGCGTCGCTAATCCGATACAATATAATACAATACCAAAGCTTTCAGAGGGACGTCATTACAGTTATGAGGTGCATATAAAGTAACATCATTTCTTATAAAAACGTCATGGCCAGATAATAATCCTTACGTCATTATTTATATAAAAGAAGTGGATCAATTGATGGCGGCTATTGTAAAAAAACTACATGGTTACGAATAAGATGTCAAATATGAAAAAGTATTTTAATCCTAAGAAAAGGAGTTTCTTATGTCAACAAGAGTGTCAAGTCCTTATAGAAGAGCATGTTAGACTAAAGACGTTTACTAGTAGTTGGAAGGCTAATTTTATTGACATCAGAGAATTAGCTGAAGCTGGATTCTTTTATACTGGTCTTGGTGATCAAGTACAATGTGCTTTTTGTGGGGTAGTAATATATCATTTTGAGGAAGGAGATGTACCTATGGAAGAACATAGAAGACATTTTGAAAGATGCTGCTTTGTGCAGGGATTTGAACCTTTTAGTTTACCTCCTGCATCCGGTGGTATATCGACAGGTCTTTTCTTATATATGGGTGACTCTTTTCCATATATTCAATCCATAATACTGCAAGAAGTCATGAATAATTTCCTGGCCAACTCTGGAATTTATCCCCACTGTGGCCCCAAGCATCCTAGTAAAAGCACTTTTGAAGCTAGGTTAAAAACTTTTGCTAATTGGAATTACAGTGACCGGATGGATCCCAGCAAACTTGCCGAAGCTGGATTTTTCTATTTGGGAGTGTCAGATAAAGTGAACTGTTTTCATTGCGATAATAGTCTGGACCGCTGGAAGGTAACAGATGACCCTTGGGTTGAACATGCACGGTGGTTTAGTGAATGTTTGTTTTTAATTCATTCAATTGAAAATATATTTGAAGAGGAAGTCAAAGATTCTTTTAAAAGGAAAGCAGAGACCGAAAACACTGAAAGTCAAAGAAGGCTAGAGAAAAAACTGAAGACAGAAATACCAAATAAGCCAAAAAGAATGAACGTAGACATGTCTGAGGAAGTAATTGAAGAACGATATAAGTGTAGAGTATGTCTAGACAAGCGAGTCGAATACATATATTTGCCATGTGGACATCTTGCGTCTTGTTCCATCTGTACTTTAGTTTTAGCAAACTGCCCACTCTGTCGTCAGGCTATTGGTTACACGGCGAAAGTATTTCTTCCCTAAATTAAAATTTGGGTGCAACTGGTTAAATTATAAACATGGTAGAATCGGATGCTTGATTTGGATTTAGTTTCCCAGTGTTGTTGCTTGACACTTTTTGGGTATGTAGTGGGCTGCTCCAGCAAACCCTTCAGAGGTTGGCCTCTCCTTCTGCAAGGCTTAAAGGTAGGAGGTTTCATAAGGAGCCGACTTCCATCCCTTTCGGGGTCATCACTACCTTTGATTAGTTTAACCATCTTTTCTTCTGTCGTGTGTGTATCCGAGACCCACTTAAACTCCAGCGTCATTCCAATTGATGTCAATATTTCTGGATATATTATGCTAAGACTGGATTGCAAAATCACATAAGCTTGAGTTTTGGTGAAGGTGAATTCAGATTGGAAGGAAAATCAAGATCATGTGGGTGAATGTGAACCAGCCAAACAAATTTTATGTTATCGGTTTAGTGTATAGTTTACTAAAGATAAAAATCCCTGTGTATGCGGATAATTGCTTGGAATTTCTAAATATATAATTCACAAAATCAGGTATAATCATACATGGGTAAGTGAAATTTCCCCTCTATATTCTCTAAAAATTTCTACCTTCAAACCATTAGCTTTGATGTTACATTAGTACTAGGGGTATTAGTAGGAGCAATAGTAGCAGTAGTAGTGTCGTATTAGTAGATTAAATAAAAAAAATTAGTTTTTTTAACTGAAAGTAAGGAGTGATGTTAAAACTTAAAATGAATAGAAATTACTCCGTATATGAAATGGTTTGTCCCCTCCGCAATCCCTCGCTCTTTACGCTAAAGTTTTTAATTGTTTTAAAAAGTAGAATTGTGGCAAAGAGTCAAACTTTAGCGTAAAGAGCGAGGGATTGCGGAGGGGACAATCCCTTTCATATACGGAGTAATTTCTTTTCGTTTTAAGTTTTAACATCGCTCCCTACTTTCAGTTAAAAAAAACTAGTTTTTTATATATTTAAATTCTGAACGTTTTTGAATTAATGCATGTTTGATTTTGGCTCTCCGCACATAAATTATTAAAATGAAATTTGCATATTAATTCTTTTTTTGGCTAAATGGCTTTCTCTTAGTTTTGATCAGACGATTTTGAGGAATAAGGGATGGGGAAGGAGTCCTAGTTGCCCTCCAATTTTTCGGTTACTTAAAAAGGCAACCAGAGCTTTTAATTTTTAACGAACGTTTTATTAGTAAAAAGTATGCGTAGCTTAAGAATTAAGTTACGTAACAAACCTTTATATTCTTTTTTTTATTATGTATATGAGGGGGTTTGTCCCCTCGTTAATACCTCGCTGTTTACACTAAATCTTAAGTTTTATCCCAATTCCTTAAGAATGACCCCTGAATCAGAGAGGCCGTAGAATAAATAGTTGAAATTACTAAAAATACTTTAGCACAAAGAGCAAAGTATTTATCTCTTTCTAAATACATCGCTCTTTATGCCAAAGTATTTTTAGAACCCCTCATATGCGTAATAATCTCTGTTCGTTTCAAGTTTTAATGTTACTCCTTACTTTCAATTGAAAAATCTTTTTCATGTTTATTTTTTCATTGTTTTTTTATAATAATGCTAGAAAATCCTGCGTCCTTTTCATTGAGTTTCTCTTCCTCCATGACATATTCTTCCAAAGAAAGATCCTCCCAAATAGCCCCCTCCCCTCAATCCCACCCCAAAACCGGAAAAATCCCCCTGAAAACGTCTGTACATTTCCCAGTAACCATTACTGTATGTAAATACTGGTCAAGGTTTGTAACTTGCAGCCCCTCCCTCAGGCACTATGGGGGAGTAAGTCATCCCAAAGGCATGGTTATTATGGTTTCCGACTATGCGGAACAAAATGGCTATCTCAATTTTGATCCGTTGACTTTGGGAAAAAATGAGCGTGGGAGGGGGCCTAGATACCCTCCAACTCTTTTGTTTACTTAAAAGGGAACTAGAACTTTTCATTTCCGCTAGAATGAACCCTCTTGCGAAATTCTAGGACCACTTGGTCGATACGATGACCCCTGGGAAACAAACAAACAAACAAATAAACACGCACCCGTGATCTGTCTTCTGGCAAAAAATACGAAATTCCACATTTTTATAGATAGGAGCTTTACATTTTTGCTGTTTGGTTCTCTAATACGCTGAATGTGATGGTATTTGTGAATGTGATTTTCGTTAAGATTCTATGACTTTTAGGGGGTGCTTTCCCCTATTTTCCAAAATAAGGCAAATTTTTTCAGGCTCGTAACTTTTGATGACAAAGACTAAATTTGATGAAACTTATATATTTAAAATCAGCAAGAAAATCCGATCCTTTTGATGTATCTTTTAGCACCAAAATTCCGTTTTTTAGAGTTTCGTTTACTAATGAGCTGGGTCGCTCTTTACTGTTTATGGGTTACCACGAACGGTTTGAACAAGTATTGCGGAGTAACATCAGTATTAATAGTAGAAGTAGCATAGATATGTTGTCTTATGCCCCATTGTATGAGAGGGATGTTATACCTCTTTTGATGCCCTGGAAGTTATGGCTTGATACGGTAAACTGTTACAAGGATATTACTGATATGCCCTTTTGACAATGTGTATGTACAGACTATATTTTGATTTAGTTAAACTTTCCCCAGAACATTTCCTTAAATTTTAGCTTTAATATCGACATCCTTGGCAGTACTTACTTTAGAGGCAGTAATTGTAGTGGTAGTAATTTCAGTAATTGTACTGGTAGTAATATCACACAAATAGTACATTTTTGGTCAGTTGGTTATCCCCCATAACATTATGTGAAAGTTCTAGATTAATAAATTCAGTTATTCCAACTTCATCGCTTTTGACACCCCATGTGTATATAATGTGTTTTAATTTAGTTCAACAATTCCCCCTAAATTCTCTGAAAGATTTACCTGAATGTCCATCATCTTCTTGGACATTTAGAGTCAAACGCACCGACTTTTCTCAATTGCAAAACAACTATACATGAACACGTGCCTAATTGTGAAGCCCTATAATTTTCTTTGGGGGGATGACTGTGTTGGGAGATGGATAGCCCAGAAGACAAATTTACAAAACACTTTCAACATTACCCCCTTTTCAACAACATTGAATTAAATGGCTACCTAAAACTTTTGGTTGGATGATTGGGGAATTAACTGGCGTAAGAGGGGGTAATGGTTTACCTCCAGTCACTTTTGTGTCTTGATAGAGCCACATAAAAACAAAACTAAGGCTCTCGATTTTCCAATCGAATGAGCACTCTCCAAAGTTTCTACGATCAAGTCCTGTAAAAAAAACCTTCCAATATGCTGATAGTTGGAAACCCGCAAGTTGGAAACCTTGGCCTTGGAGCTTGGGAATTTGTCAACTCCTTAGTTGAAGTTATTTGACTTTTGGACTATTTTGAACAAATGGCTATATTAAAATTTTTACCGGATGCATTAGGTAAAAATACCGCAATGGAGGGGGGGGGGCTCGTTATCGTTGAATTTCTTTCCTCTTAAAAAAAACAAAACTTTTTATTTCCAGTCGAAAGAGCCCCTTCCAAAGTCTACGCTCCCATCATTTCCGTAAAACCATTGTAACCAATGTAACCAATGTTGCCCATGTAACCAATGGGCAACTAGCACAAATTACAGTCATTGTCCGAAGAGTTGGAAGGGGCTATCAAGCCATAGCTATTTAAGTACCTTTCCGAACAAAATGAATATCTCACAATTTCTGTAAGAAGAATTAGGAGTGAGTTGAGGGGGGGGGGGGAAGTGTACTGGTTACCCTGTGATCACTTTTGACGCTCAAATAGAGAACTAAAACTTTGAATTTCAAATTAAATAAGCCTTTTTTAAAGTCCAGAACGAACACAAAACAAAACAATACATAATTATATCAAAGAACAATATTTCTTTGATGCAATAGCAAAACAAAACAACAGAAGGACAAGGGCATCGTTTGGGAGGAACTTAACCCTTGATTTTTTGGATGTCCTCTTGCACCTATCCTCCCTATACACAACCTCTTTTGCCCAAATCCATCCGATCAAAATTTTGACATTCCCAGTTTGTTCGAAATTGTTCAAAGATCAGATAAAAAAAACTTTGGGTTCATCATAATCACTCACCCCCAAATCCTGAGTCTCGGTTGTAAATTACACCCTGATGGCAAATAAAGCTTGAGAAACGGTCGTATAAACCTCGGAGGGGATTCAGATGATTAGACGTTGAAAGTTCCAATTCCCTTTTTAAGAGTAAAAAGTGATTCGATGGCAACTAGCCCCCTCCCAACCAACCTTCTTTGCCCCAAAAATGTCCAATCGAATTTGTTTTACGGAGCCAGTCTATTCAAAATAGGCTATATCATTTAATAAAGACTCCATGGATATCTGAATCCCAATATATCTGATCCCACCTGAATCTGGGAGCAAGTACTTTAAATTATGCCCTGAGGGCATATAAAGATTTTTTGGAAGGTATGGTAGCATAAACTTTGGAGGGAGCACATTTGATTGTAAATCAAAATTTCTATTGTCCCAATTAAAAGTCAAAAGTGACCCGATGGCAATTTACCCGACCCCTACACCAACCTTCTTTTCGCCAAATTCGTCTGATCGAGAATTTTACTCGAAGCAATTTTATCCAAAATTGACCAAAAATCATATAAGAAAAACTCCAGGGATAACACAGCCCCCCTCCACAGAACCAGGGGCCAAGAGTTATAAGTTATGCCTCCGTGGCATATAATGCTCTTATTGAGGTGATTTTAGTATAAACTTGGGAGGGGGTCCATTTGACTATAAATCGGAGTTTTATTGCCTTTTTTAAGAGTCAAAAGTGATTGAAGGGCAACTAGCCCCCCAAAGCCCCTTTTCCCCCATATTCATCTGGGCAAAATTTGTGATATATATATTTCATTCAAAATAGTTTAGAGTTTCAAACTCCCTAGAGCCCGGGGGGAAGTGTTTTAAGTTTTTCCCCGGGGGCAGATAAAGCCTTGTGTAAGATATGGTCATATAAACATCAGATGTTGCTCGTTTGATTGGAATTTGAAATTTGTATTTAACTTTTTAAGAGTCATCAAAGTGATCGGCGGGCATACATGCCCCTTCCTCCACACCACCACCCTCTTTTCCCCATATGTATCCAATCAAAATTTGAGATATAGTAGGGGAAAGATACGGAAAAAAATGGTCGAACCAGGAAAAAATTGGTACAGAAATTATTTTTGCACCACTGTGTTCAGAAAAGAGAGCTCTACAACATATCAAAAATCTAAATCTCCATCCCGTTGCGAAATTCCCTTTTTTCACGTTTTTTGCGCCTATTGTTTAGATATTTCCAGAATCCCGAGAATGAGGAACCGTGAAAAGAAAAATAGTTTATTGATGGTTTCCCTTTTAAGAAACGATTGATTTTGTGCTCTTTTATTAGACAGAAACATCACGTTTAATCATTTAATTCTTTTTTATGTTTTGTTTTTGTTTTTGTATGAAGTAAAAAAAAAAAAAAAAAATCAAGCGACACACGATCACGGGGTATTTTTCGAAGAGGAGCACGAATTTTTCGGTTCAGAATGAGGGTTTTCGTTGTAACATTCACCGACAGCTCACTTATTCCCAGTTCTCTTTTTTAGATGGCTGAGACCGCAGTTTTATGTCCCCTTTGTGAACGTTCAATAGACACCTCAGAATCGTCGGTACTGGCAGAAAAAGGAGCTATGGCGATCAATGAAGCTAGCAAAACGAGAGGTACCAGCATCTCTGTCGAGGCAGGGAACCAAGTCCATCTTGCTTGCAGAAAGACTTTCACAAACAAAATATACCTGTCGAAAATTGAGAATGAGAGACGACGAACCTTGCAAGAAAAGACGGAAGCAAAAAAAGTGGTACTCCGATCACGGACCCCAAGTTTCAACTTCCAAGAGTGTTGCTTTTTCTGCACTACAAGGATAAATCTCCACACTACCCACAGAAAAGGACACGAGTGGTACAAGGTTCAGACTAAAGACTTTGAAGAGAGTGTGAAGGCAGTGTGCAAAAGCCGTGATGATGATCGGTCAAATAACGTTTTCCGCCGAATATGTGCAGTGTCAGACCTGCACGCAGTTGACGCCATTGATCACGCAGCCTGTTCTTCTATGTTTCGATTAAATAAGAGCCTTCCAGCCAGATTTGCGACGCAAGAACTTTTTGGAATACTCGAAGATACTGAGCCAGATAAAAAACGTCCAAAAAGGGGGAGGCCAGGTCACGATGAAAGATATCAGGCGTTTTTGAAGCTGGCTACTTTTTTCGAAGAAAATGACGAAGAACAGTATACAGTCAGTGAACTTGTTGTTAAAATGATAGAGCTTTTGAATGGGACAGACCTTGAACCGTAATGTAACAAGTACTTAAAGAGCAAGCTTCTGGAATATTTCAGTGACCAGCTAGTATTTGCAACTATAGACGGTAAGGCTGACGTGGTGACATTCAAAGAAAAAGCATCAGCGATACTCTAGAATTTTTATTACTTGGACAAAACCGATAACGAATAGAGTGAGAAAATCAAGCTTATTAGACCAGCAGCAAAGATTATCAAAAGTGATATCAAAGGACTGCCAGCACAGAAGGAATCATATATGACCGCAAAGCAGATTTCTTCTGGAGAACAGCTGGAAGGCTCTCTACCTGATAGCCTAATGGTGTTCTTAGATGAAATATTCCTTGGAACCGATATTTCCTTCAAAGTGCTTGCCATTGGCAATTCCATCGTTCAAGCAGCTCGCCCACATGCCCTCATTTGTCCACTGCAACTAGGCTTAGCAGTGCAACTGGATCACCATTTCAAGTCCAGATTTCTTATTGACACTCTACACAGCCATGGATTCTGCTCCTCCTATGCTGAAGTCCAGAAATTTAAACGCTGTGCATCAGTCCATGATGAATCTAGCCTTGCAGGAGTTACCTCCGCACATGCTGTGCAGCATGTAGCTGATAATGCAGATTACGATGTTTGCACGATGGACGGAAGAAACACTTTCCATGGGATGGCTCTGCTAGCAACAGTCACGCCTCCTCTCATTAACACCCGATCGCCCATTCCGAGAGTTGAAGTTTCATTAGATGAAGTAGCCCAAAAAGGAAAAATTCCCATCTACCCTTACCGCTCAAGTGAGACAGTGCTTTCAAAGGTGCAATATGAGAAGATCCCTGGCAAAAATGTCAACGACCCGTATGCCTCACTCGATTAGCTCTGGTTAGCTACCGGGTTCCTGAATGTCCCAAGGCCGAGCTGGAATGGATTCATGCAGTCAGTTTTCTCTAACCAAATACATCATCAAACGGGAAACCTTCGCAGCAAGGCAAGCGTCTTGTTTTTGCCCATGATTGACCTCCCGTCTAGCAACGAATCCTGCCTTTACTCAACCTTGCGCTTTGTAGCTTCGCAAGGCAGAACCTACGGATTCACACCCGTTCTCACATTTGACCAGCCGCTCTGGTGGAAGTCTATGAAGATCCTCAAGTCCGACACGACGAATGTCTACATCGAGTTCCATGGAAGGTAGGGTCAACCTTCAAGGTCATCTTTGCTTCATACGTCCATTACGTACAAGCAAGGTACCTTAGTGCGATCGTTGTGTTTGACGGATATGAAGGTGGTCCAGCAATCAAAGATGCTACCCATTTACGTCGAGCAAGAATGGTTGGCGGCCAAGTCTTTTTCACAGAAGAGGTGACCCTCTGCATGAAGAAAGAAGAGTTTCTTTCATGTAAGACAAACAAAGGACGTTTCCTGAAGCTGCTCGGCAACCATTTGGAAGCCGTTGGTTTCCGAATTTTCCACTTGGAAGGAGACGCCGACGTTCTGATTGTAGAAAAAGCCGTAGAAGCTGCTAGTCTTACAGACACAATCGTGGTTGCTGATGATACTGACATCTTGGTTCTTCTGATCAGTCGATCAGATTCGCGTTCCGGGCGTTTATATTTCTCACCTGAAGCTAAGTTTGGCGGTACTAGTTCAGCTTGCAATATCAGTGAGATGAAGCAGAAGCTAGGAACAGATGTCAGCAATCTGATACCGTTCTGTCATGCCGTGCTGGGTTGTGACACAACCTCTCACCTTTGCGGAATAGGAAAGGGAAAAGCCGTTCAGCTGCTACTTTCCAACAAGAGTTTCAGGGACAGCGCTGCTATATTTGGCGACAAGCTCGCATCGCTTGACGATATTGTGGCAGCAGGAGAGCGAGCATTGTTGATACTGTACGGTTGTCCTGATGTTTCGAACCTGGACACTGGCAGAAAGCTAATCTTTCACAGAAAAGTGAGCACTGCCACCACTTTCGTGCATCCACAAGAACTGCCACTGACTCAGGCAGCAGCGAAGTATCACTCGCTACGTGTCTACTGCCAAGTTCGAATCTGGCTCGTGAACCCAGTAGACCCTTTACGCCTGGGATGGAAACTGCAGGATAACGAAGTTTTTGCGCCAATAAAAACAGATCTCCCTGCCGCTCCGTCTCAGTTGCTAAAAATTATCAAATGCTCGTGTCGTATTGACGGCTGTGATAGTGAAAAGTGTACCTGTAAGAAAAATGGACTTGAGTGTACTATAGCCTGCCGTACCTGTAAGGGAAGCTCGTGCAACAATTCGAAGTTTCAAGAAGAAGAACTTAGTGAAGAAAATTAACAGTTAACTGTGATGATGAAAAATCTAATTCCTATATTTTGATGATGTGCAATTTTTATATATTTGAAAAATAAGATAAAAGCTTTTCTCTGAACACATTATGTTAGAACCTACCTTGTCTCATGGTGTTTGGCGCTGATGTGTTTCGTCATTCCTGTTTATTGTTGTTTAGTCTTTTTTTTTTTCTAAGCCTTTCGTTTACATAGCGAAATAGACTACAACGCTGGTAAGAGTTTTTTTCCCCATTTTTTTTTTTTGCTGATAAATATTTTTCTTTTGGTCAGGTAACGAAATGAGTATCAGAAATGAATTCAGAGCCAAAAGCTGATCTAAAAAGATGTGTAAAACATTATAGTTTACATTTTTAATTTTTTTCCCGGTTTTTGAGAAAATAAATAAAAAAAAATTTAAAAAAAAACAATTTCGCATCGAGCTAGAGATTTAGATTTTTGATATGTTGTTAAGCATTTTTTTCCGGTCCGGATGGTGAAGAAACCATTTCTGTACCAATTTTTTCCTGGTCAAAACTTATTTTTCTCCTACTAATAGTTCTTTCGTTTAAAACAGTCCAGCGACTTGTAAGTTATACCTCCGGGGCATATAAGGTTCTTATTGAAGGGACGGTGGTGTAAGCTATGGAGGGCACCCATTCGCTTGGAAATTGGGATTTTATTGTCCTTTTTAAGAGTCAAAAGTTATCGGAGGGGAACTAGCCCCCCCCCCAAAGCCCCTTTCCTCAAAAATTCATCTGAACAAAATTTGTGATATAGATTTCATTCAAAATAGTTTAAAATGTAAATATCAAAATATAAGGGGTCAAAAAACTCCTTAGAGCCCGGGGGAAGTGTTTTAAGTTTTGTCCCGTGGGCAGATAAGGCTTTTTGTAAGGTGTGGTCATATAAACATCAGATGTTGCTCATTTGATTGGAAATTGAAATTTCTAAGAGTCATCAAAAGTGATCGGCGGGTATTCATGCCCCTGCCCCACAATCAACCTCTTTTCCCCAAATGCATCCAATCAAAATTTTGAGATAGCCATTTCAAATAAAACGCTCCCACGACCAGATGACAAAACTTCGGGATCAAAATACACCCCCCCCCCCCCAAAAAAAACCCAGGGGAAGGCTTGTAACTTATGCCCTGCGCGCATATAAAGTTTCTACGGAAAAGTTGGTCACATAAACTTCGGAGGGGGCTCATTCGATTAGATATTGGAAGCTATAGAGTCGTTTCTAGGAGTTAAAAGTGATCAAGGGCAAAGATCTTCCACGCCCTCTTTTTCGCAAATGCATATGACACAAATTTTAATCTTAGTTCAAGGATTATATACAATTAACTTCGGGGTGTAAAAACTCCACAGGGTCCAGGATCGAGTGTTGTAAGTTAGTCCCTGAGGTATATATGGTTTTTACGGAAGGGCTGCTCGTATAAACATCGGAAGGGATACATTTAATTGTAAATTATAAGTTCTAGTTCAGTTTTTAAAAGACAAAAGAGGTCGGAGGTCAACTAGCCTACACCCTTTTTCCCCAAACCTATCCAATAAAAATCCCGAGATTTTATTGATCTAATTTAAAAATAAATCTGAAAAAAATGCGTTTCAAAGAAAAGTTAAGGTCATCTTAAACTTACGATCAGCAGATACAAATGTCTGTTAAAATTCAAACTAGAAACGACAAGAAATTACTATTAAAGAATAAATGAAACCAAAAGCGAATAGAAATCAAATTTACAATCACAGCAAACGAACGTACAATAGGCACTATTATAGATGAATACTTGAATCTGAAAACGAGCGAAACTTAAATTCAATATGCAAATCAAGCTTGAAAAGAACAAAAATTAATAAACAAGAGGTTGGGTTTTGCCTCCTTCTCTCATTGTAAAAGTTTAAAACCTACTGCGTCATTGGCACTTTACTGAGAACGAATTATATCGCAAATTTTTTCTTTTTTACTTATTACAACATTGAAAATAAACATAGAAATTAAAGTAGAATTAAATTTTGAAGTGATAAACTTTCAGCAATTAGTATCATAATATATGAAATATTCGGTTTAATTTTATTAATTCTTTCTAAGACTGTTCAAGATAAATATAGTTTCACTACAAACAAGAATTTCGGATACTACCCCCTTCCTTAACTGTAAAGTTAAAAGCCTACCCCGTCATTGGCGCTTCACTGATAACGAATAATATGACAAATATTTTTTGTTCTGGTTATTACAGCATTTAAAATGAAAATAAAAATTACAGCAAAATAAACCTTAAACTGATTATCATTCATTCATGAACTGATATCATTACATCTCATACACATTCTGATTTTATTTGTAGTCTCTAAGACAGTTCAAGAAACACATAACTTTCTGTAAAGCGTCAACGACACAGTAGGTTTTAGACTTTACAGCAGCAAATAAACACAAAGTAGAAACACTAGGAGAAATCTTTTCAAGACAGTAGAAATCAAATCTGTGGATATTTCGGCCCTATGTCCAAGGGCCGTCTTCAGCCCAATACGAGAAAGAAAAAAAAATATGTATATATAAATAAAGTTACATTAAAATGCAAGAATTAAAACTAATATTGTTTTTAAAAAAAAACTTTTGTAAAACAGCCTTAGCATCCTTACTTCAACGAAGTTCAACAACTGACAAACCGACAAATGCAATGAACTATGATGATAGATTCACTCAAACAAAATAGAACAAAATGATTAAATGCAAGTTCTCAAAGCCAAACTTGCGTTTTTGGCAACTTGCCTCAAAGGTCGTTTTGTAACTGGTTCAATACTATTATAAATCGGTTTAGTAAAATATTTTGTTAGATCATCTTTAATTAAATTTGAGTATAAATAATTTAGTGAGTATTCCCCAAACTCTCTGTTCAAAGAAATATTTTTATTTTTTTTTAGATTAATTTCGATTGATTCCCGGACCCACCTGTTCTACCCCCAAATGATTACTGATGAGAGAACATTTTTCAAAAAGTATCGTGTGGGAGGTATTACTAAATATATGCCAACCTAAAGCAGAATCAAAGGAGTTGTTGGAACTATTTGAAATTAATGCCTTGTCCATGTCTTTTTGATGCTAGTGCAGCCGTTTTTCTAGATTTTGATGGGTCCTGCCAACATAGTAATTTCCACAGTCACAAGGTATTTGATAGACCCTTCTCTGGGCAAACGTTATAGTAGAATATAATACTTTTATTCATTTACAAGATACATATTCAAACAGTTCGTGGTAACTAACTGTAGTAAGGAGCGACCCGGCTCAATAGTAACCAAAACTCTAAAAACGGAGTTTTGATATAAATGATTACATCAAAAGAATCGCATTTTAATGCTGATTTTAAATATATAAGTTTCATCAAGATTAGGTCAAAAGTTAAGAGCCTGAGAAAATGTGCCTTATTTTAGAAAATAGGGGGAAATACCCTTTAAAAGTCATAGAATCTTAACAAATCACACCATCAGATTCAGCGTATCCAAGAACCCTAATGAAGGAGTTTCATGCCCCTATCATAAAAAAGATGGAATTTCGTATTTTTTGCCAGAAGACAGATAATGGATGCGTGTTTATTTATTTATTATTTGTTTATTTTTTTTATGGCACTTGGTATTAACCAAGTGACATATAGCGATCGCATATTCTGTCGGTCTGTCTGTCCTGGTTTTGCTACTTTAGGCACTTCCAGGTGAGCTAGGACAATGAAATTTGGCAGGCGTATCAGGGAAAAATTAGATTAAATTAGAAATAAAAATAAATTAGAAATAGTCGTTTTCACGATTTGACCCTCTGGGGGAGTGGGGGGTCGGTTCATTCGGAAAAATAAAGTATTTTTAACTTACGAACGGTTGATGGGATCTGAATGAAATTTAATGTTCAGAATAATATCGTGCGTCTAAGCTCTTAGTTTAAATCCTGACCAGATCTGGTGACATTGGGGGAGCTGGGGGAAACCTAAAATCTTGGAAAACGCTTAGAATGGAGGGATCGGGATGAAATTTGGTGGGAAAAATAAGCAGAAGTCCTAGATACGTGATTGACATAACCGGAATGGATCTGCTCTGCTTGGTGGTGTTAGGGGGGGCGTTAATTCTGAATATTAGAAAAAATGAGGTATTTTTAACTTACGAAGGAATGATTGGATCTTAAGGAAATTTGAATTTTGAGATAATATTGTGTCTCAGAGCTCTTATTTTAAATCCCAACCCGATCTGATGACGTTGAGGAGAGTAGGAGGGGGGCCTAAAATCTTGGAAAACGCTTAGAATCGAGGGATCGGGATGATATTTGGTGGGAGAAATGAGCACAAATCCTAAATACGTGATTGACATGACCGGAACGGGTCCGCTCTCTTTGAGGAAGTTGAGGGGAGGGTTAATTCTGAAAAATCAGAAAAAATGAGTACCAGACCAGATTAAATTATAAATAGTCATTTATCTGATTCGACCATCTGTGGGGGTTTATTAATGTGGGGGAGTGGAGGGACGGTTAATTAGAAAAAATGAGAACAAATTAGGTATTTTTAACTTACAAGTGGGAGATCGGATCTTAATGAATTTGGATATTTTGAATAACCTCGTGACTCAGAGCTCTTATTTTAAATTCCAACCGGCATTAAGCCTCTGCTTTTCTTTTAAAGCAATCTATTGATTCATAGAATTTTGCTAGAGCTCATACCATATGAGCTCTTGGCTCTTGCCTCTTCTTGACCTTGTCACAAGTGCTATATGAGCTCTTAGCTCTTGTTTTTGGTGAATAGTATATAAATATAAGTAGTTTCAAAAATTTACTAAATACTCCTAAGGGAGGTGTTACTTGTCTTCTAATCGCAGGCAATTTGAACTTCGTCACTTGTATTCTAATCCCAGACAATGTGAACTTCTTCTTGATATAATGGCGTCACCATAGGCTCAGTACAACCACCCTGGGAAAATACGAATACTTCCATAAAGTTGAGATATATTTAAATCACTTTTTTGGCCAAAAATGTTTATAAACCAGTTTTA
>NW_027064620.1:0-47905 GCF_032884065.1 Artemia franciscana
CAGTCGACACACCTGAAGTCACTCGATAGACACACAGACAACTTATTTTTATATATATAGATATATAGCTGTTTGGGGGGGGGCTTGGGGGTTCATCGCGACCCCAAGCCCCCCGCGCGCGTAAGTCGTTACACGCCATATTAGTTACCTGCCATTGTAGTTTTGTCCCTGTCCCACCTGTGAATTGAGATAGATATAAATATATATATTTTTTAAACTACATAAAACTTGCGAATATACAACATTCTTCGCTGTCCAATTTAACTACGTAAAACTTAAGAATATACAACATTCTTCCATGTCCTATTGTTTGTGCATATAAATAGATTGTTAGGTTTACCTAACTCTTGAACATGCAACATAAAATTGTCCATGGGAAAAGCAATCCGTATTCAGATCTATACCTGATTATTGTAATGATTGCCCTTTAGCTTTGTTGATGCTGATTGCTAATCAAACATTCCCTGTGTCCCCGTCGTCATTTATATATCCCCCTGTGCCCCCTGGCACCCCCCTTGTAGTTGTGTCCCTGTGTCCTGGTCGTCATTTATATTCCCAGTATTCCGGTCGTCATTTGTGTCCCGTTGTCCCAGTCTGTACTTTCTCTTTGAGTGTCGAGGTCGTCATTTATATTCCCTGTGTCCCAGCATCCCGGTCGTCATTTGTTTCCCGGTGTCCCGGTCTGTAATTTCTCTTCGAACAATCCCTGTGTCCCGGTCGTCATTTATATATCTTCCCTGTACCCCCGTCGTCCCCTTTGTAGTTGTGTCACTGCGTCCCGGTCGTCATTCTCTTTGAGGTTCCCGGTCGTAATTTATATTCCCTGTATCCCCGTGTCCCGGTCGTCATTTGTGTCCCGGTCTGTAATTTCATCAGTTGACACACATGACGTCAGTCGACAAACAATTTCATGACGCATACAGCTCAATCCTTACAATGACGTCAGTCAACACACCTGAAGTCACTCGACAGACACGCAGACAACTTATTTTTATATATATAGATATATAGCTGTTGGGGGGGGGGCTTGGGGGGTCATCGCGCCCCCAAGCCCCCCGCGCGCGTAAGTCGTTACACGCCATATTAGTTACCTGCCATTGTAGTTGTGTCCCTCTGTCCCACCTGTGAATTGAGATAGATATAAATATATATATTTTTTGAACTACATAAAACTTGCGAATATACAACATTCTTCGCTGTCCAATTTAACTACGTAAAACTTAAGAATATACAACATTCTTCCATGTCCTATTGTTTGTGCATATAAATAGATTGTTAGGTTTACCTAACTCTTGAACATGCAACATAAAATTGTCCATGGGAAAAGCAATCCGTATTCAGATCTATACCTGATTATTCTAATGATTGCCCTTTAGCTTTGTTGATGCTGATTGCTAATCAAACATTCCCTGTGTCCCCGTCGTCATTTATATTTCCCCCTGTGCCCCCTGGCACCCCCCTTGTAGTTGTGTCCCTGTGTCCTGGTCGTCATTTATATTCCCAGTATTCCGGTCGTCATTTGTGTCCCGGTGTCCCAGTCTGTACTTTCTCTTTGAGTGTCGAGGTCGTCATTTATATTCCCTGTGTCCCAGCATCCCGGTCGTCATTTGTTTCCCGGTGTCCCGGTCTGTAATTTCTCTTCGAACAATCCCTGTGTCCCGGTCGTCATTTATATATCTTCCCTGTACCCCCGTCGTCCCCTTTGTAGTTGTGTCACTGTGTCCCGGTCGTCATTTATATTCCCTGTGTCCCGGTGTCCCACTCTGTAATTTCTCTTTGAGGTTCCCGGTCGTCATTTATATTCCCTGTATCCCCGTGTCCCGGTCGTCATTTGTGTCCCGGTCTGTAATTTCATCAGTTGACAAACATGACGTCAGTCGACAAACAATTTCATGACGCATAAAGCTCAATCCTTACAATGACGTCAGTCGACACACCTGAAGTCACTCAACAGACACACAGACAACTTATTTTTATATATATAGATATATAGCTGTTGGGGGGGGGCTTGGGGGGCATCGCGCCCCCAAGCCCCCCGCGTGCGTAAGTCGTTACACGCCATATTAGTTACCTGCCATTGTAGTTGTGTCCCTGTGTCCCACCTGTAAATTGAGATAGATATAAATATATATATTTTTTGAACTACATAAGACTTGCGAATATACCACATTCTTCGCTGTCCAATTTAACTACGTAAAACTTAAGATATACAACATTCTTCCATGTCCTATTGTTTGTGCATATAAATAGATTGTTAGGTTTACCTAACTCTTGAACATGCCCGGTCGTCATTTTTTTCCCGGTGTCTCGGTCTGTAATTTCTCTTCGAACAATCCCTGTGTCCCGGTCGTCATTTATATATCTTCCCTGTACCCCCGTCGTCCCCTTTGTAGTTGTGTCACTGTGTCCCGGTCGTCATTTATATTCCCTGTGTCTCGGTGTCCCAGTCTGTAATTTCTCTTTGAGGTTCCCGGTCGTCATTTATATTCCCTGTATCCCGGTGTCCCGGTCGTCATTTGTGTCCCGGTCTGTAATTTCATCAGTTGACAAACATGACGTCAGTCGACAAACAATTTCATGACGCATACAGCTCAATCCTTACAATGACGTCAGTCGACACACCTGAAGTCACTCGACAGACACACAGACAACTTATTTTATATATATAGATGTATAGCTGTTGGGGGGGGGCTTGGGGGGCATCGCGCCCCCAAGCATCCCGCGCGCGTAAGTCGTTACACGCCAAATTAGTTACCTGCCATTGTAGTTGTGTCCCTGTGTCCCACCTGTGAATTGAGATAGATATAAATATATATATTTTTTGAACTACATAAAACTTGCGAATATACAACATTCTTCGCTGTCCAATTTAACTACGTAAAACTTAAGAATATACAACATTCTTCCATGTCCTATTGTTTGTGCATATAAATAGATTGTTAGGTTTACCTAACTCTTGAACATGCAACATAAAATTGTCCATGGGAAACGCAATCCGTATTCAGATCTATACCTGATTATTCTAATGATTGCCCTTTAGCTTTGTTGATGCTGATTGCTAATCAAACATTCCCTGTGTCCCCGTCGTCATTTATATATCCCCCTGTGCCCCCTGGCACCCCCCTTGTAGTTGTGTCCCTGTGTCCTGGTCGTCATTTATATTCCCAGTATTCCGGTCGTCATTTGTGTCCCGGTGTCCCAGTCTGTACTTTCTTTTTGACGTGTCGAGGTCGTCATTTATATTCCCTGTGTCCCAGCATCCCGGTCGTCATTTGTTTCCCGGTGTCCCGGTCTGTAATTTCTCTTCGAACAATCCCTGTGTCCCGGTCGTCATTTATATATCTTCCCTGTACCCCCGTCGTCCCCTTTGTAGTTGTGTCACTGTGTCCCGGTCGTCATTTGTGTCCCGGTCTGTAATTTCATCAGTTGACAAACATGACGTCAGTCGACAAACAATTTCATGACGCATACAGCTCAATCCTTACAATGACGTCAGTCGATACACCTGAAGTCACTCGACAGACACACAGACAACTTATTTTTATATATGTAGATATATAGCTATTGGGGGGGGGGGGGCTTGGGGGGCATCGCGCCCCCAAGCCCCCCGTGCACGTAAGTCGTTACACGCCATATTAGTTACCTGCCATTGTAGTTGTGTCCCTGTGTCCCACCTGTGAATTGAGATAGATATAAATATATATATTTTTTGAACTACATAAATCTTGCGAATAAACAACATTCTTCGCTGTCCAATTTAACTACGTAAAACTTAAGAATATACTACATTCTTCCATGTCCTATTGTTTGTGCATATAAATAGATTGTTAGGTTTACCTAACTCTTGAACATGCAACATAAAATTGTCCATGGGAAAAGCAATCCGTATTCAGATCTATACCTGATTATTCTAATGATTGCCCTTTAGCTTTGTTGATGCTGATTGCTAATCAAACATTCCCTGTGTCCCTGTCGTCCCCTTTGTAGTTGTGTCACTGTGTCCCGGTCGTCATTTGTATTCCCTGTGTCCCGGTGTCCCAGTCTGTAATTTCTCTTTGAGGTTCCCGGCCGTCATTTATATTCCCTGTATCCCCATGTCCCGGTCGTCATTTGTGTCCCGGTCTGTAATTTCATCAGTTGACAAACATGATGTCAGTCAACAAACAATTTCATGACGCATACAGCTCAATCCTTACAATGACGTCAGTCGACACACCTGAAGTCACTCGACAGACACACAGACAACTTATTTATATATATATAGATACATAGCTGTTGGGGGGGGGCTTGGGGGCAAGGCGCCCCCAAGCCCCCCACGCGCGTAAGTCGTTACACGCCATATTAGTTACCTGCCATTGTAGTTGTGTCCCTGTGTCCCACCTGTGAATTGAGATAGAAATAAATATATTTATTTTTTGAACTACATAAAACTTGCGAATATACAACATTCTTCACTGTCCAATTTAACTACGTAAAACTTAAGAATATACAACATTCTTCCATGTCCTATTGTTTGTGCATATAAATAGATTGTTAGGTTTACCTAACTCTTGAACATGCAACATAAAATTGTCCATGGGAAAAGCAATCCGTATTCAGATCTATACCTGATTATTCTAATGATTGCCCTTTAGCTTTGTTGATGCTGATTGCTAATCAAACATTCCCTGTGTCCCCGTCGTCATTTATATATCCCCCTGTGCCCCCTGGCACCCCCTTGTAGTTGTGTCCCTGTGTCCTGGTCGTCATTTATATTCCCAGTATTCCGGTCGTCATTTGTGTCCCGGTGTCCCAGTCTGTACTTTCTCTTTGAGTGTCGAGGTCGTCATTTATATTCCCTGTGTCCCAGCATCCCGGTCGTCATTTGTTTCCCGGTGTCCCGGTCTGCAATTTCTCTTCGAACAATCCCTGTGTCTCGGTCGTCATTTATATATCTTCCCTGTACCCCCGTCGTCCCCTTTGTAGTTGTGTCACTGTGTCCCGGTCGTCATTTATATTCCCTGTGTCCCGGTGTCCCAGTCTGTAATTTCTCTTTGAGGTTCCCGGTCGTCATTTATATTCCCTGTATCCCCGTGTCCCGGTCGTCATTTGTGTCCCGGTCTGTAATTTCATCAGTTGACAAACATGACGTCAGTCGACAAACAATTTCATGACGCATACAGCTCAATCCTTACAATGACGTCAGTCGACACACCTGAAGTCACTCGACAGACACACAGACAACTTATTTTTATATATATAGATATATAGCTGTTGGGGGGGGGCTTTGGGGGGGCATCGCGCCCCCAAGCCCCCCGCGCGCGTAAGTCGTTACACGCCATATTAGTTACCTGCCTTTGTAGTTGTGTCCCTGTGTCCCACCTGTGAATTGAGATAGATATAAATATATATATTTTTTGAACTACATAAAACTTGCGAATATACAACATTCTTCGCTGTCCAATTTAACTACGTAAAACTTAAGAATATACAACATTCTTCCATGTCTTATTGTTTGTGCATATAAATAGATTGTTAGGTTTACCTAACTCTTGAACATGCAACATAAAATTGTCCATGGGAAAAGCAATCCGTATTCAGATCTATACCTGATTATTCTAATGATTGCCCTTTAGCTTTGTTGATGCTGATTGCTAATCAAACATTCCCTGTGTCCCTGTCGTCATTTATATATCCCCCTGTGCCCCCTGGCACCCCCCTTGTAGTTGTGTCCCTGTGTCCTGGTCGTCATTTATATTCCCAGTATTCCGGTCGTCATTTGTGTCCCGGTGTCCCAGTCTGTACTTTCTCTTTGAGTGTCGAGGTCGTCATTTATATTCCCTGTGTCCCAGCATCCTGGTCGTCATTTGTTTCCCGGTGTCCCGGTCTGTAATTTCTCTTCGAACAATCCCTGTGTCCCGGTCGTCATTTATATATCTTCCCTGTAGCCCCGTCGTCCCCTTTGTAGTTGTGTCACTGTGTCCCGGTCGTCATTTGTATTCCCTGTGTCCCGGTGTCCCAGTCTGTAATTTCTCTTTGAGGTTCCCGGTCGTCATTTATATTCCCTGTATCCCCATGTCCCGGTCGTCATTTGTGTCCCGGTCTGTAATTTCATCAGTTGACAAACATGACGTCAGTCAACAAACAATTTCATGACGCATACAGCTCAATCCTTACAATGACGTCAGTCGACACACCTGAAGTCACTCGACAGACACAAAGACAACTTATTTATATATATATAGATATATAGCTGTTGGGGGGGGGGGCTTGGGGGCATCGCGCCCCCAAGCCCCCCGCGCGCGTAAGTCGTTACACGCCATATTAGTTACCTGCCATTGTAGTTGTGTCCCTGTGTCCCACCTGTGAATTGAGATAGATATAAATATATATATTTTTTGAACTACATAAAACTTGCGAATATACAACATTCTTCACTGTCCAATTTAACTACGTAAAACTTAAGAATATACAACATTCTTCCATGTCCTATTGTTTTGTCATATAAATAGATTGTTAGGTTTATCTAACTCTTGAACATGCAACATAAAATTGTCCATGGGAAAAGCAATCCGTATTCAGATCTATACCTGATTATTCTAATGATTGCCCTTTAGCTTTGTTGATGCTGATTGCTAATCAAACATTCCCTGTGTCCCCGTCGTCATTTATATATCCCCCTGTGCCCCCTGGCACCCCCCTTGTAGTTGTGTCCCTGTGTCCTGGTCGTCATTTATATTCCCAGTATTCCGGTCGTCATTTGTGTCCCGGTGTCCCAGTCTGTACTTTCTCTTTGAGTGTCGAGATCGTCATTTATATTCCCTGTGTCCCAGCATCCTGGTCGTCATTTGTTTCCCGGTGTCCCGGTCTGTAATTTCTCTTCGAACAATCCCTGTGTCCCGGTCGTCATTTATATATCTTCCCTGTACCCCCGTCGTCCCCTTTGTAGTTGTGTCACTGTGTCCCGGTCGTCATTTGTATTCCCTGTGTCCCGGTGTCCCAGTCTGTAATTTCTCTTTGAGGTTCCCGGTCGTCATTTATATTCCCTGTATCCCCATGTCCCGGTCGTCATTTGTGTCCCGGTCTGTAATTTCATCAGTTGACAAACATGACGTCAGTCAACAAACAATTTCATGACGCATACAGCTTAATCCTTACAATGACGTCAGTCGACACACCTGAAGTGACTCGACAGACACACAGACAACTTATTTATATATATATAGATATATAGCTGTTGGGGGGGGCTTGGGGGCATCGCGCCCCCAAGCCCCCCGCGCGCGTAAGTCGTTACACGCCATATTAGTTACCTGCCATTGTAGTTGTGTCCCTGTGTCCCACCTGTGAATTGAGATAGATATAAATATATATATTTTTTGAACTACATAAAACTTGCGAATATACAACATTCTTCACTGTCCAATTTAACTACGTAAAACTTAAGAATATACAACATTCTTCCATGTCCTATTGTTTGTGGATATAAATAGATTGTTAGGTTTACCTAACTCTTGAACATGCAACATAAAATTGTCCATGGGAAAAGCAATCCGTATTCAGATCTATACCTGATTATTCTAATGATTTCCCTTTAGCTTTGTTGATGCTGATTGCTAATCAAACATTCCCTGTGTCCCCGTCGTCATTTATATATCCCCCTGTGCCCCCTGGCACCCCCCTTGTAGTTGTGTCCCTGTGTCCTGGTCGTCATTTATATTCCCAGTATTCCGGTCGTCATTTGTGTCCCGGTGTCCCAGTCTGTACTTTCTCTTTGAGTGTCAAGGTCGTCATTTATATTCCCTGTGTCCCAGCATCCCGGTCGTCATTTGTTTCCCGGTGTCCCGGTCTGTAATTTCTCTTCGAACAATCCCTGTGTCTCGGTCGTCATTTATATATCTTCCCTGTACCCCCGTCATCCCCTTTGTAGTTGTGTCACTGTGTCCCGGTCGTCATTTATATTCCCTGTGTCCCGGTGTCCCAGTCTGTAATTTCTCTTTGAGGTTCCCGGTTGTCATTTATATTCCCTGTATCCCCGTGTCCCGGTCGTCATTTGTGTCCCGGTCTGTAATTTCATCCGTTGACAAACATGACGTCAGTCGACAAACAATTTCATGACGCATACAGCTCAATCCTTACAATGACGTCAGTCGACACACCTGAAGTCACTCGACAGACACACAGACAACTTATTTTTATATATATAGATATATAGCTGTTAGGGGGGGGGGCGTGGGGGGGGCATCGCGCCCCCAAGCCCCCCGCGCGCGTAAGTCGTTACACGCCATATTAGTTACCTGCCATTGTAGTTGTGTCCCTGTGTCCCACCTGTGAATTGAGATAGATATAAATATATATATTTTTTGAACTACATAAAACTTGCGAATATACAACATTCTTCGCTGTCCAATTTAACTACGTAAAACTTAAGAATATACAACATTCTTCCATGTCTTATTGTTTGTGCATATAAATAGATTGTTAGGTTTACCTAACTCTTGAACATGCAACATAAAATTGTCCATGGGAAAAGCAATCCGTATTCAGATCTATACCTGATTATTCTAATGATTGCCCTTTAGCTTTGTTGATGCTGATTGCTAATCAAACATTCCCTGTGTCCCTGTCGTCATTTATATATCCCCCTGTGCCCCCTGGCACCCCCCTTGTAGTTGTGTCCCTGTGTCCTGGTCGTCATTTATATTCCCAGTATTCCGGTCGTCATTTGTGTCCCGGTGTCCCAGTCTGTACTTTCTCTTTGAGTGTCGAGGTCGTCATTTATATTCCCTGTGTCCCAGCATCCCGGTCGTCATTTGTTTCCCGGTGTCCCGGTCTGTAATTTCTCTTCGAACAATCCCTGTGTCCCGGTCGTCATTTATATATCTTTCCTGTACCCCCGTCGTCCCCTTTGTAGTTGTGTCACTGTGTCCCGGTCGTCATTTATATTCCCTGTGTCCCGGTGTCCCAGTCTGTAATTTCTCTTTGAGGTTCCCGGTCGTCATTTATATTCCCTGTATCCCCGTGTCCCGGTCGTCATTTGTGTCCCGGTCTGTCATTTCATCAGTTGACAAATATGACGTCAGTCGACAAACAATTTCATGACGCATACAGCTCAATCCTTACAATGACGTCAGTCGACACACCTGAAGTCACTCGACAGACACACAGACAACTTATTTTTATATATATAGATATATAGCTGTTGGGAGGGGGGGCTTGGGGGGGCATCGCGCCCCCAAGCCCCCCACGCGCGTAAGTCGTTACACGCCATATTAGTTACCTGCCATTGTAGTTGTGTCCCTGTGTCCCACCTGTGAATTGAGATAGATATAAATATATATATTTTTTGAACTACATAAAACTTGCGAATATTACAACTTTCTTCGCTGTCCAATTTAACTACGTAAAACTTAAGAATATACAACATTCTTCCATGTCCTATTGTTTGTGCATATAAATAGATTGTTAGGTTTACCTAACTCTTGAACATGCAACATAAAATTGTCCATGGGAAAAGCAATCCGTATTCAGATCTATACCTGATTATTCTAATGATTGCCCTTTAGCTTTGTTGATGCTGATTGCTAATCAAACATTCCCTGTGTCCCCGTCGTCATTTATATATCCCCCTGTGCCCCCTGGCACCCCCTTGTAGTTGTGTCCCGGTGTCCCAGTCTGTACTTTCTCTTTGAGGTTCCTGGTCGTCATTTATATTCCCTGTATCCCCGTGTCCCGGTCGTCATTTGTGTCCCGGTCTGTAATTTCATCAGTTGACAAACATGACGTCAGTCGACAAACAATTTCATGACGCATACAGCTCAATCCTTACAATGACGTCAGTCGACACACCTGAAGTCACTCGACAGACACACAGACAACTTATTTTTATATATATAGATATATAGCTGTTGGGAGGGGGGCTTGGGGGGGCATCACGCCCCCAAGCCCCCCGCGCGCGTAAGTCGTTATTAGTTACCTGCCATTGTAGTTGTGTCCCTGTGTCCCACCTGTGAATTGAGATAGATATATATATCTTCCCTGTACCCCCGTCATCCCCTTTGTAGTTGTGTCACTGTGTCCCGGTCGTCATTTATATTCCCTGTGTCCCGGTGTCCCAGTCTGTAATTTCTCTTTGAGGTTCCCGGTTGTCATTTATATTCCCTGTATCCCCATGTCCCGGTCGTCATTTGTGTCCCGGTCTGTAATTTCATCCGTTGACAAACATGACGTCAGTCGACAAACAATTTCATGACGCATACAGCTCAATCCTTACAATGACGTCAGTCGACACACCTGAAGTCACTCGACAGACACACAGACAACTTATTTTTATATATATAGATATATAGCTGTTGGGGGGGGCGTGGGGGGGGGGGCATCGCGCCCCCAAGCCCCCCGCGCGCGTAAGTCGTTACACGCCATATTAGTTACCTGCCTTTGTAGTTGTGTCCCTGTGTCCCACCTGTGAATTGAGATAGATATAAATATATATATTTTTTGAACTACATAAAACTTGCGAATATACAACATTCTTCGCTGTCCAATTTAACTACGTAAAACTTAAGAATAAGTCGTTACACGTAAGTCGTTACACGCCATATTAGTTACATGCCATTGTAGTTGTGTCCCTGTGTCCCACCTGTGAATTGAGATAGATATAAATATATATATTTTTTGAACTACATAAAACTTGCGAATATACAACACTCTTCGCTGTCCAATTTAACTATGTAAAACTTAAGAATATACAACATTCTTTCATGTCCTATTGTTTGTGCATATAAATAGATTGTTAGGTTTACCTAACTCTTGAACATGCAACATAAAATTGTCCATGGGAAAAGCAATCCGTATTCAGATCTATACCTGATTATTTTAATGATTGCCCTTTAGCTTTGTTGATGCTGATTGCTAATCAAACATTCCTTGTGTCCCCGTCGTCATTTATATATCCCCCTGTGCCCCCTGGCACCTTTCTTGTAGTTTTGTCCCTGTGTCCTGGTCGTCATTTATATTCTCAGTATTCCGGTCGTCATTTGTGTCCCGGTGTCCCAGTCTCTACTTTCTCTTTGAGTGTCGAAGTCGTCATTTATATTCCCTGTGTCCCAGCATCCCGGTCGTCATTTGTTTCCCGGTGTCCCGGTCGTCATTTATATATCTTTCCTGTACCCCCGTCGTCCCCTTTGTAGTTGTGTCACTGTGTCCCGGTCGTCATTTATATTCCCTGTGTCCCGGTGTCCCAGTCTGTAATTTCTCTTTGAGGTTCCCGGTCGTCATTTATATTCCCTGTATCCCCGTGTCCCGGTCGTCATTTGTGTCCCGGTCTGTAATTTCATCAGTTGACAAACATGACGTCAGTCGACAAACAATTTCATGACGCATACAGCTCAATCCTTACAATGACGTCAGTCGACACACCTGAAGTCACTCGACAGACACACAGACAACTTATTTTTATATATATAGATATATAGCTGTTGGGGGGGGGGCTTGGGGGGGCATCGCGCCCCCAAGCCCCTCGCGCGCGTAAGTCGTTACACGCCATATTAGTTACCTGCCATTGTAGTTGTGTCCCTGTGTCCCACCTGTGAATTGAGATAGATATAAATATATATATTTTTTGAACTACATAAGACTTGCGAATATACCACATTCTTCGCTGTCCAATTTAACTACGTAAAACTTAAGAATATACAACATTCTTCCATGTCCTATTGTTTGTGCATATAAATAGATTGTTAGGTTTACCTAACTCTTGAACATGCCCGGTCGTCATTTTTTTCCCGGTGTCTCGGTCTGTAATTTCTCTTCGAACAATCCCTGTGTCCCGGTCGTCATTTATATATCTTCCCTGTACCCCCGTCGTCCCCTTTGTAGTTGTGTCACTGTGTCCCGGTCGTCATTTATATTCCCTGTGTCCCGGTGTCCCAGTCTGTAATTTCTCTTTGAGGTTCCCGGTCGTCATTTATATTCCCTGTATCCCCGTGTCCCGGTCGTCATTTGTGTCCCGGTCTGTAATTTCATCAGTTGACAAACATGACGTCAGTCGACAAACAATTTCATGACGCATACAGCTCAATCCTTACAATGATGTCAGTCGACACACCTGAAGTCACTCGACAGACACACAGACAACTTATTTTTATATATATAGATGTATAGCTGTTGGGGGGGGGGGCTTGGGGGGCATCGCGCCCCCAAGCTTCCCGCGCGCGTAAGTCGTTACACGCCAAATTAGTTACCTGCCATTGTAGTTGTGTCCCTGTGTCCCACCTGTGAATTGAGATAGATATAAATATATATATTTTTTGAACTACATAAAACTTGCGAATATACAACATTCTTCGCGGTCCAATTTAACTACGTAAAACTTAAGAATATACAACATTCTTCCATGTCCTATTGTTTGTGCATATAAATAGATTGTTAGGTTTACCTAACTCTTGAACATGCAACATAAAATTGTCCATGGGAAAAGCAATCCGTATTCAGATCTATACCTGATTATTCTAATGATTGCCCTTTAGCTTTGTTGATGCTGATTGCTAATCAAACATTCCCTGTGTCCCCGTCGTGATTTATATATCCCCCTGTGCCCCCTGGCACCCCCCTTGTAGTTGTGTCCCTGTGTCCTGGTCGTCATTTATATTCCCAGTATTCCGGTCGTCATTTGTGTCCCGGTGTCCCAGTCTGTACTTTCTCTTTGAGTGTCGAGGTCGTCATTTATATTCCCTGTGTCCCAGCATCCCGGTTGTCATTTGTTTCCCGGTGTCCCGGTCTGTAATTTCTCTTCGAACAATCCCTGTGTCCCGGTCGTCATTTATATATCTTCCCTGTACCCCCGTCGTCCCCTTTGTAGTTGTGTCACTGTGTCCCGGTCGTCATTTATATTCCCTGTGTCCCGGTGTCCCAGTCTGTAATTTCTCTTTGAGGTTCCCGGTCGTCATTTATATTCCCTGTATCCCCGTGTCCCGGTCATCATTTGTGTCCCGGTCTGTAATTTCATCAGTTGACAAACATGACGTCAGTCGACAAACAATTTCATGACGCATACAGCTCAATCCTTACAATGACGTCAGTCGATACACCTGAAGTCACTCGACAGACACACAGACAACTTATTTTTATATATGTAGATATATAGCTATTGGGGGGGGGGGGGGCTTGGGGGGGCATCGCGCCCCCAAGCCCCCCGCGCGCGTAAGTCGTTACACGCCATATTAGTTACCTGCCATTGTAGTTGTGTCCCTGTGTCCCACCTGTGAATTGAGATAGATATAAATATATATATTTTTTGAACTACATAAATCTTGCGAATATACAACATTCTTCGCTGTCCAATTTAACTACGTAAAACTTAAGAATATACAACATTCTTCCATGTCCTATTGTTTGTGCATATAAATAGATTGTTAGGTTTACCTAACTCTTGAACATGCAACATAAAATTGTCCATGGGAAAAGCAATCCGTATTCAGATCTATACCTGATTATTCTAATGATTGCCCTTTAGCTTTGTTGATGCTGATTGCTAATCAAACATTCCCTGTGTCCCCGTCGTCATTTATATATCCCCCTGTGCCCCCTGGCACCCCCCTTGTAGTTGTGTCCCTGTGTCCTGGTCGTCATTTATATTCCCAGTATTCCGGTCGTCATTTGTGTCCCGGTGTCCCAGTCTGTACTTTCTCTTTGAGTGTCGAGGTCGTCATTTATATTCCATGTGTCCCAGCATCCCGGTCGTCATTTGTTTCCCGGTGTCCCGGTCTGTAATTTCTCTTCGAACAATCACTGTGTCCCGGTCGTCATTTATATATCTTCCCTGTACCCCCGTCGTCCCCTTTGTAGTTGTGTCACTGTGTCCCGGTCGTCATTTATATTCCCTGTGTCCCGGTGTCACAGTCTGTAATTTCTCTTTGAGGTTCCCGGTCGTCATTTATATTCCCTGTATCCCCGTGTCCCAGTCGTCATTTGTGTCCCGGTCTGTAATTTCATCAGTTGACAAACATGACGTCAGTCGACAAACAATTTCATGACGCATACAGCTCAATCCTTACAATGACGTCAGTCGACACACCTGAAGTCACTCGACAGACACAGAGACAACTTATTTTTATATATATAGATATATAGCTGTTGGGGGGGGGGGCTTGGGGGGGCATCGCGCCCCCCAAGCCCCCCGCGCGCGTAAGTCGTTACACGCCATATTAGTTACCTGCCATTGTAGTTGTGTCCCTGTGTCCCACCTGTGAATTGAGATAGATATAAATATATATATTTTTTGAACTACATAAAACTTGCGAATATACAACATTCTTCGCTGTCCAATTTAACTACGTAAAACTTAAGAATATACAACATTCTTCCATGTCCTATTGTTTGTGCATATAAATAGATTGTTAGGTTTACCTAACTCTTGAACATGCAACATAAAATTGTCCATGGGAAAAGCAATCCGTATTCAGATCTATACCTGATTATTCTAATGATTGCCCTTTAGCTTTGTTGATGCTGATTGCTAATCAAACATTCCCTGTGTCCCCGTCGTCATTTATATATCCCCCTGTGCCCCCTGGCACCCCCCTTGTAGTTGTGTCCCTGTGTCCTGGTCGTCATTTATATTCCCAGTATTCCGGTCGTCATTTGTGTCCCGGTGTCCCAGTCTGTACTTTCTCTTTGAGTGTCGAGGTCGTCATTTATATTCCATGTGTCCCAGCATCCCGGTCGTCATTTGTTTCCCGGTGTCCCGGTCTGTAATTTCTCTTCGAACAATCCCTGTGTCCCGGTCGTCATTTATATATCTTCCCTGTACCCCCGTCGTCCCCTTTGTAGTTGTGTCACTGTGTCCCGGTCGTCATTTATATTCCCTGTGTCCCGGTGTCCCAGTCTGTAATTTCTCTTTGAGGTTCCCGGTCGTCATTTATATTCCCTGTATCCCCGTGTCCCGGTCGTCATTTGTGTCCCGGTCTGTAATTTCATCAGTTGACAAACATGACGTCAGTCGACAAACAATTTCATGACGCATACAGCTCAATCCTTACAATGACGTCAGTCGACACACCTGAAGTCACTCGACAGACACACAGACAACTTATTTTTATATATATAGATATATAGCTGTTGGGGGGGGGTCTTGGGGGGGCATCGCGCCCCCAAGCCCCCCGCGCGCGTAAGTCGTTACACGCCATATTAGTTACCTGCCATTGTAGTTGTGTCCCTGTGTCCCACCTGTGAATTGAGATAGATATAAATATATATATTTTTTGAACTACATAAAACTTGCGAATATACAACATTCTTCGCTGTCCAATTTAACTACGTAAAACTTAAGAATATACAACATTCTTCCATGTCCTATTGTTTGTGCATATAAATAGATTGTTAGGTTTACCTAACTCTTGAACATGCAACATAAAATTGTCCATGGGAAAAGCAATCCGTATTCAGATCTATACCTGATTATTCTAATGATTGCCCTTTAGCTTTGTTGATGCTGGTTGCTAATCAAACATTCCCTGTGTACCCGTCGTCATTTATATATCCCCCTGTGCCCCCTGGCACCCCCCTTGTAGTTGTGTCCCTGTGTCCTGGTCGTCATTTATATTCCCAGTATTCCGGTCGTCATTTGTGTCCCGGTGTCCCAGTCTGTACTTTCTCTTTGAGTGTCGAGGTCGTCATTTATATTCCCTGTGTCCCAGCATCCCGGTCGTCATTTGTGTCCCGGTCTGTAATTTCATCAGTTGACAAATATGACGTCAGTCGACAAACAATTTCATGACGCATACTGCTCAATCCTTACAATGACGTCAGTCGACACACCTGAAGTCACTCGACAGACACACAGACAACTTATTTTTATATATATAGATATATAGCTGTTGGGGGGGGGGGGCTTGGGGGGGCATTGCGCCCCCAAGCCCCCCGCGCGCGTAAGTCGTTACACGTCATATTATTTACCTGCCATTGTAGTTGTGTCCCTGTGTCCCACCTGTGAATTGAGATAGATATAAATATATATATATATTTTGAACTACATAAAACTTGCGAATATACAACATTCTTCGCTGTCCAATTTAACTACGTAAAACTTAAGAATATACAACATTCTTCCATGTCCTATTGTTTGTGCATATGAATAGATTGTTAGGTTTACCTAACTCTTGAACCTGCAACATAAAATTGTCCATGGGAAAAGCAATCCGTATTCAGATCTATACCTGATTATTCTAATGATTGCCCTTTGGCTTTGTTGATGCTGATTGCTAATCAAACATTCCCTGTGTCCCCGTCGTCATTTATATATCCCCCTTTGCCCCCTGGCACCCCCCTTGTAGTTGTGTCCCTGTGTCCTGGTCGTCATTTATATTCCCAGTATTCCGGTCGTCATTTGTGTCCCGTTGTCCCAGTCTGTACTTTCTCTTTGAGTGTCGAGGTCGTCATTTATATTCCCTGTGTCCCAGCATCCCGGTCGTCATTTGTTTCCCGGTGTCCCGGTCTGTAATTTCTCTTCGAAAAATCCCTGTGTCCCGGTCGTCATTTATATATCTTCCCTGTACCCCCGTCGTCCCCTTTGTAGTTGTGTCACTGTGTCCCGGTCGTCATTTATATTCCCTGTGTCCCGGTGTCCCAGTCTGTAATTTCTCTTTGAGGTTCCCGGTCGTCATTTATATTCCCTGTATCCCCGTGTCCCGGTCGTCATTTGTGTCCCGGTCTGTAATTTCATCAGTTGACAAACATGACGTCAGTCGACAAAAAATTTCATGACGCATACAGCTCAATCCTTACAATGACGTCAGTCGACACACCTGAAGTCACTCGACAGACACACAGACAACTTATTTTTATATATATAGATATATAGCCGTTGGGGGAGGGGCTTGGGGGGGCATCACACCCCCAAGCCCCCCGCGCGCGTAAGTCGTTACACGCCATATTAGTTACCTGCCATTGTAGTTGTGTCCCTGTGTCCCACCTGTGAATTGAGATAGATATAAATATATATATTTTTTGAACTACATAAAACTTGCGAATATACAACATTCTTCGCTGTCCAATTTAACTACGTAAAACTTAAGAATATACAACATTCTTCCATGTCCTATTGTTTGTGCATATAAATAGATTGTTAGGTTTACCTAACTCTTGAACATGCAACATAAAATTGTCCATGGGAAAAGCAATCCGTATTCAGATCTATACCTGATTATTCTAATGATTGCCCTTTAGCTTTGTTGATGCTGATTGCTAATCAAACATTCCCTGTGTCCCCGTCGTCATTTATATATCCCCCTGTGCCCCCTGGCACCCCCCTTGTAGTTGTGTCCCTGTGTCCTGGTCGTCATTTATATTCCCAGTATTCCGGTCGTCATTTGTGTCCCGGTGTCCCAGTCTGTACTTTCTCTTTGAGTGTCGAGGTCGTCATTTATATTCCCTGTGTCCCAGCATCCCGGTCGTCATTTGTTTCCCGGTCTGTAATTTCATCAGTTGACAAACATGACGTCAGTCGACAAACAATTTCATGACGCATACAGCTCAATCCTTACAATGACGTCAGTCGACACACCTGAAGTCACTCGACAGACACACAGACAACTTATTTTTAAATATATAGATATATAGCTGTTGGGGGGGGCTTGGGGGGGCATCTTGCCCCCAAACCCCCCGCGCGCGTAAGTCGTTACACGCCATATTAGTTACCTGCCATTGTAGTTGTGTACCTGTGTCCCACCTGTGAATTGAGATAGATATAAATATATATATTTTTTTAACTACATAAAACTTGCGAATATACAACATTCTTCGCTGTCCAATTTAACTACGTAAAACTTAAGAATATACAACATTCTTCCATGTCCTATTGTTTGTGCATATAAATAGATTGTTAGGTTTACCTAACTCTTGAACATGCATCATAAAATTGTCCATGGGAAAAGCAATCCGTATTCAGATCTATACCTGATTATTCTAATGATTGCCCTTTAGCTTTGTTGATGCTGATTGCTAATCAAACATTCCCTGTGTCCCCGTCGTCATTTATATATCCCCCTGTGCCCCCTGGCACCCCCCTTGTAGTTGTGTCCCTGTGTCCTGGTCGTCATTTATATTCCCAGTATTCCGGTCGTCATTTGTGTCCCGGTGTCCCAGTCTGTACTTTCTCTTTGAGTGTCGAGGTCGTCATTTATATTCCATGTGTCCCAGCATCCCGGTCGTCATTTGTTTCCCGGTGTCCCGGTCTGTAATTTCTCTTCGAACAATCCCTGTGTCCCGGTCGTCATTTATATATCTTCCCTGTACCCCCGTCGTCCCCTTTGTAGTTGTGTCACTGTGTCCCGGTCGTCATTTATATTCCCTGTGTCCCGGTGTCCCAGTCTGTAATTTCTCTTTGAGGTTCCCGGTCGTCATTTATATTCCCTGTATCCCCGTGTCCCGGTCGTCATTTGTGTCCCGGTCTGTAATTTCATCAGTTGACAAACATGACGTCAGTCGACAAACAATTTCATGACGCATACAGCTCAATCCTTACAATGACGTCAGTCGACACACCTGAAGTCACTCGACAGACACACAGACAACTTATTTTTATATATATAGATATATAGCTGTTGGGGGGGGGGTCTTGGGGGGGCATCGCGCCCCCAAGCCCTTCGCGCGCGTAAGTCGTTACACACCATATTAGTTACCTGCCATTGTAGTTGTGTCCCTGTGTCCCACCTGTGAATTGAGATAGATATAAATATATATATTTTTTGAACTACATAAAACTTGCGAATATACAACATTCTTCGCTGTCCAATTTAACTACGTAAAACTTAAGAATATACAACATTCTTCCATGTCCTATTGTTTGTGCATATGAATAGATTGTTAGGTTTACCTAACTCTTGAACCTGCAACATAAAATTGTCCATGGGAAAAGCAATCCGTATTCAGATCTATACCTGATTATTCTAATGATTGCCCTTTGGCTTTGTTGATGCTGATTGCTAATCAAACATTCCCTGTGTCCCCGTCGTCATTTATATATCCCCCTTTGCCCCCTGGCACCCCCCTTGTAGTTGTGTCCCTGTGTCCTGGTCGTCATTTATATTCCCAGTATTCCGGTCGTCATTTGTGTCCCGTTGTCCCAGTCTGTACTTTCTCTTTGAGTGTCGAGGTCGTCATTTATATTCCCTGTGTCCCAGCATCCCGGTCGTCATTTGTTTCCCGGTGTCCCGGTCTGTAATTTCTCTTCGAACAATCCCTGTGTCCCGGTCGTCATTTATATATCTTCCCTGTACCCCCGTCGTCCCCTTTGTAGTTGTGTCACTGTGTCCCGGTCGTCATTTATATTCCCTGTGTCCCGGTGTCCCAGTCTGTAATTTCTCTTTGAGGTTCCCGGTCGTCATTTATATTCCCTGTATCCCCGTGTCCCGGTCGTCATTTGTGTTCCGGTCTGTAATTTCATCAGTTGACAAACATGACGTCAGTCGACAAAAAATTTCATGACGCATACAGCTCAATCCTTACAATGACGTCAGTCGACACACCTGAAGTCACTCGACAGACACACAGACAACTTATTTTTATATATATAGATATATAGCTGTTGGGGGAGGGGCTTGGGGGGGCATCACACCCCCAAGCCCCCCGCGCGCGTAAGTCGTTACACGCCATATTAGTTACCTGCCATTGTAGTTGTGTCCCTGTGTCCCACCTGTGAATTGAGATAGATATAAATATATATATTTTTTGAACTACATAAAACTTGCGAATATACAACATTCTTCGCTGTCCAATTTAACTACGTAAAACTTAAGAATATACAACATTCTTCCATGTCCTATTGTTTGTGCATATAAATAGATTGTTAGGTTTACCTAACTCTTGAACATGCAACATAAAATTGTCCATGGGAAAAGCAATCCGTATTCAGATCTATACCTGATTATTCTAATGATTGCCCTTTAGCTTTGTTGATGCTGATTGCTAATCAAACATTCCCTGTGTCCCCGTCGTCATTTATATATCCCCCTGTGCCCCCTGGCACCCCCTTTGTAGTTGTGTCCCTGTGTCCTGGTCGTCATTTATATTCCCAGTATTCCGGTCGTCATTTGTGTCCCGGTGTCCCAGTCTGTACTTTCTCTTTGAGTGTCGAGGTCGTCATTTATATTCCCCGTGTCCCAGCATCCGTCATTTGTGTCCCGATCTGTACTTTCATCAGTTGACAAACATGACGTCAGTCGACAAACAATTTCATGACGCATACAGCTCAATCCTTACAATGACGTCAGTCGACACACCTGAAGTCACTCGACAGACACACAGACAACTTATTTTTAAATATATAGATATATAGCTGTTGGGGGGGGCTTGGGGGGGCATCGCGCCCCCAAGCCCCCCGCGCGCGTAAGTCGTTACACGCCATATTAGTTACCTGCCATTGTAGTTGTGTACCTGTATCCCACCTGTGAATTGAGATAGATATAAATATATATATTTTTTGAACTACATAAAACTTGCGAATATACAACATTCTTCGCTGTCCAATTTAACTACGTAAAACTTAAGAATATACAACATTCTTCCATGTCCTATTGTTTGTGCATATAAATAGATTGTTAGGTTTACCTAACTCTTGAACATGCAACATAAAATTGTCCATGGGAAAAGCAATATTATTCAGATCTATACCTGATTATTCTAATGATTGCCCTTTAGCTTTGTTGATGCTGACTGCTAATCAAACATTCCCTGTGTCCCCGTCGTCATTTATATATCCCCCTGTGCCCCCTGGCACCCCCCTTGTAGTTGTGTCCCTGTGTCCTGGTCGTCATTTATATTCCCAGTTTTCCGGTCGTCATTTGTGTCCCGGTGTCCCAGTCTGTACTTTCTCTTTGAGTGTCGAGGTCGTCATTTATATTCCCTGTGTCCCAGCATCCCGGTCGTCATTTGTTTCCCGGTGTCCCGGTCTGTAATTTCTCTTCGAACAATCCCTGTGTCCCGGTCGTCATTTATATATCTTCCCTGTACCCCCGTCGTCCCCTTTGTAGTTGTGTCACTGTGTCCCGGTCGTCATTTATATTCCCTGTGTCCCGGTGTCCCAGTCTGTAATTTCTCTTTGATGTTCCCGGTCGTCATTTATATTCCCTGTATCCCCGTGTCCCGGTCGTCATTTGTGTCCCGGTCTGTAATTTCATCAGTTGACAAACATGACGTCAGTCGACAAACAATTTCATGACGCATACAGCTCAATCCTTACAATGACGTCAGTCGACACACCTGAAGTCACTCGACAGACACACAGACAACTTATTTTTATATATATATAGATATAGCTGTTTGGGGGGGGGGGGGGGCTTGGGGGGGCATCGCGCCCCCAAGCCCCCCGCGCGCGTAAGTCGTTACACGCCATATTAGTTACCTGCCATTGTAGTTGTGTCCCTGTGTCCCACCTGTGAATTGAGATAGATATAAATATATATATATATTTTTTGAACTACATAAAACTTGCGAATATACAACATTCTTCGCTGTCCAATTTAACTACGTAAAACTTAAGAATATACAACATTCTTCCATGTCCTATTGTTTGTGCATATAAATAGATTGTTAGGTTTACCTAACTCTTGAACATGCAACATAAAATTGTCCATGGGAAAAGCAATCCGTATTCAGATCTATACCTGATTATTCTAATGATTGCCCTTTAGCTTTGTTGATGCTGATTGCTAATCAAACATTCCCTGTGTCCCCGTCGTCATTTATATATCCCCCTGTGCCCCCTGGCACCCCCCTTGTAGTTGTGTCCCTGTGTCCTGGTCGTCATTTATATTCCCAGTATTCCGGTCGTCATTTGTGTCCCGGTGTCCCAGTCTGTACTTTCTCTTTGAGTGTCGAGGTCGTCATTTATATTCCCTGTGTCCCAGCATCCCGGTCGTCATTTGTTTCCCGGTGTCCCGGTCTGTAATTTCTCTTCGAACAATCCCTGTGTCCCGGTCGTCATTTATATATCTTCCCTGTACCCCCGTCGTCCCCTTTGTAGTTGTGTCACTGTGTCCCGGTCGTCATTTATATTCCCTGTGTCCCGGTGTCCCAGTCTGTAATTTCTCTTTGAGGTTCCCGGTCGTCATTTATATTCCCTGTATCCCCGTGTCCCGGTCGTCATTTGTGTCCCGGTCTGTAATTTCATCAGTTGACAAACATGACGTCAGTCGACAAACAATTTCATGACGCATACAGCTCAATCCTTACAATGACGTCAGTCGACACACCTGAAGTCACTCGACAGACACACAGACAACTTATTTTTATATATATAGATATATAGCTGTTGGGGGGGGGCTTGGGGGGGCATCGCGCCCCCAAGCCCCCCGCGCGCATAAGTCGTTACACGCCATATTAGTTACCTGCCATTGTAGTTGTGTCCCTGTGTCCCACCTGTGAATTGAGATAGATATAAATATATATATTTTTTGAACTACATAAAACTTGCGAATATACAACATTCTTCGCTGTCCAATTTAACTACGTAAAACTTAAGAATATACAACATTCTTCCATGTCCTATTGTTTGTGCATATAAATAGATTGTTAGGTTTACCTAACTCTTGAACATGCAACATAAAATTGTCCATGGGAAAAGCAATCCGTATTCAGATCTATACCTGATTATTCTAATGATTGCCCTTTAGCTTTGTTGATGCTGATTGCTAATCAAACATTCCCTGTGTCCCCGTCGTCATTTATATATCCCCCTGTGCCCCCTGGCACCCCCCTTGTAGTTGTGTCCCTGTGTCCTGGTCGTCATTTATATTCCCAGTATTCCGGTCGTCATTTGTGTCCCGGTGTCCCAGTCTGTACTTTCTCTTTGAGTGTCGAGGTCGTCATTTATATTCCCTGTGTCCCAGCATCCCGGTCGTCATTTGTTTCCCGGTGTCCCGGTCTGTAATTTCTCTTCGAACAATCCCTGTGTCCCGGTCGTCATTTATATATCTTCCCTGTACCCCCGTCGTCCCCTTTGTAGTTGTGTCACTGTGTCCCGGTCGTCATTTATATTCCCTGTGTCCCGGTGTCCCAGTCTGTAATTTCTCTTTGAGGTTCCCGGTCGTCATTTATATTCCCTGTATCTCCGTGTCCCGGTCGTCATTTGTGTCCCGGTCTGTAATTTCATCAGTTGACAAACATGACGTCAGTCGACAAACAATTTCATGACGCATACAGCTCAATCCTTACAATGACGTCAGTCGACACACCTGAAGTCACTCGACAGACACACAGACAACTTATTTTTATATATATAGATATATAGCTGTTGGGGTGGGGGCTTGGGGGGTATCTCGCCCCCAAGCCCCCCGCGCGCGTAAGTCGTTACACGCCATATTAGTTACCTGCCATTGTAGTTGTGTCCCTGTGTCCCACCTGTGAATTGAGATAGATATAAATATATATATTTTTTGAACTACATAAAACTTGCGAATATACAACATTCTTCGCTGTCCAATTTAACTACGTAAAACTTAAGAATATACAACATTCTTCCATGTCCTATTGTTTGTGCATATAAATAGATTGTTAGGTTTACCTAACTCTTGAACATGCAACATAAAATTGTCCATGGGAAAAGTAATCCGTATTCAGATCTATACCTGATTATTCTAATGATTGCCCTTTAGCTGTGTTGATGCTGATTGCTAATCAAACATTCCCTGTGTCCCCGTCGTCATTTATATATCCCCCTGTGCCCCCTGGCACCCCCCTTGTAGTTGTGTCCCTGTGTCCTGGTCGTCATTTATATTCCCAGTATTCCGGTTGTCATTTGTGTCCCGGTGTCCCAGTCTGTACTTTCTCTTTGAGTGTCGAGGTCGTCATTTATATTCCCTGTGTCCCAGCATCCCGGTCGTCATTTGTTCACCGGTGTCCCGGTCTGTAATTTCTCTTCGAACAATCCCTGTGTCCCGGTCGTCATTTATATATCTTCCCTGTACCCCCGTCGTCCCCTTTGTAGTTGTGTCACTGTGTCCCGGTCGTCATTTATATTCCCTGTGTCCCGGTGTCCCAGTCCGTAATTTCTCTTTGAGGTTCCCGGTCGTCATTTATATTCCCTGTATCCCCGTGTCCCGGTCGTCATTTGTGTCCCGGTCTATAATTTCATCAGTTGACAAACATGACGTCAGTCGACAAACAATTTCATGACGCATACAGCTCAATCCTTACAATGACGTCAGTCGACACACCTGAAGTCACTCGACAGACACACAGACAACTTATTTTTATATATATAGATATATAGCTGTTGGGGGGGGGGGGGGGCTTGGGGGGCATCGCGCCCCCAAGCCCCCCGCGCGCGTAAGTCGTTACACGCCATATTAGTTACCTGCCATTGTAGTTGTGTCCCTGTGTCCCACCTGTGAATTGAGATAGATATAAATATATATATTTTTTGAACTACATAAAACTTGCGAATATACAACATTCTTCGCTGTCCAATTTAACTACGTAAAACTTAAGAATATACAACATTCTTCCATGTCCTATTGTTTGTGCATATAAATAGATTGTTAGGTTTACCTAACTCTTGAACATGCAACATAAAATTGTCCATGGGAAAAGCAATCCGTATTCAGATCTATACCTGATTATTCTAATGATTGCCCTTTAGCTTTGTTGATGCTGATTGCTAATCAAACATTCCCTGTGTCCCCGTCGTCATTTATATATCCCCCTGTGCCCCCTGGCACCCCCCTTGTAGTTGTGTCCCTGTGTCCTGGTCGTCATTTATATTCCCAGTATTCCGGTCGTCATTTGTGTCCCGGTGTCCCAGTCTGTACTTTCTCTTTGAGTGTCGAGGTCGTCATTTATATTCCCTGTGTCCCAGCATCCTGGTCGGCATTTGTTTCCCGGTGTCCCGGTCTGTAATTTCTCTTCGAACAATCCCTGTGTCCCGGTCGTCATTTATATATCTTCCCTGTACCCCCGTCGTCCCCTTTGTAGTTGTGTCACTGTGTCCCGGTCGTCATTTATATTCCCTGTGTCCCGGTGTCCCAGTCTGTAATTTCTCTTTGAGGTTCCCGGTCGTCATTTATATTCCCTGTATCCCCGTGTCCCCGTCGTCATTTGTGTCCCGGTCTGTAATTTCATCAGTTGACAAACATGACGTCAGTCGACAAACAATTTCATGACGCATACAGCTCAATCCTTACAATGACGTCAGTCGACACACCTGAAGTCACTCGACAGACACACAGACAACTTATTTTTATATATATAGATATATAGCTGTTGGGGGGGGGGCTTGGGGGGGCATCGCGCCCCCAAGCCCCCCGCGCACGTAAGTCGTTACACGCCATATTAGTTACCTGCCATTGTAGTTGTGTCCCTGTGTCCCACCTGTGAATTGAGATAGATATAAATATATATATTTTTTGAACTACATAAAACTTGCGAATATACAACATTCTTCGCTGTCCAATTTAACTACGTAAAACTTAAGAATATACAACATTCTTCCATGTCCTATTGTTTGTGCATATAAATAGATTGTTAGGTTTACCTAACTCTTGAACATGCAACATAAAATTGTCCATGGGAAAAGCAATCCGTATTCAGATCTATACCTGATTATTCTAATGATTGCCCTTTAGCTTTGTTGATGCTGATTGCTAATCAAACATTCCCTGTGTCCCCGTCGTCATTTATATATCCCCCTGTGCCCCCTGGCACCCCCCTTGTAGTTGTGTCCCTGTGTCCTGGTCGTCATTTATATTCCCAGTATTCCGGTCGTCATTTGTGTCCCGGTGTCCCAGTCTGTACTTTCTCTTTGAGTGTCGAGGTCGTCATTTATATTCCCTGTGTCCCAGCATCCCGGTCGTCATTTGTTTCCCGGTGTCCCGGTCTGTAATTTCTCTTCGAACAATCCCTGTGTCCCGGTCGTCATTTATATATCTTCCCTGTACCCCCGTCGTCCCCTTTGTAGTTGTGTCACTGTGTCCCGGTCGTCATTTATATTCCCTGTGTCCCGGTGTCCCAGTCTGTAATTTCTCTTTGAGGTTCCCGGTCGTCATTTATATTCCCTGTATCCCCGTGTCCCGGTCGTCATTTGTGTCCCGGTCTGTAATTTCATCAGTTGACAAACATGACGTCAGTCGACAAACAATTTCATGACGCATACAGCTCAATCCTTACAATGACGTCAGTCGACACACCTGAAGTCACTCGACAGACACACAGACAACTTATTTTTATATATATAGATATATAGCTGTTGGGGGGGGGGCTTGGGGGGCATCGCGCCCCCAAGCCCCCCGCGCACGTAAGTCGTTACACGCCATATTAGTTACCTGCCATTGTAGTTGTGTCCCTGTGTCCCACCTGTGAATTGAGATAGATATAAATATATATATTTTTTGAACTACATAAAACTTGCGAATATACAACATTCTTCGCTGTCCAATTTAACTACGTAAAACTTAAGAATATACAACATTCTTCCATGTCCTATTGTTTGTGCATATAAATAGATTGTTAGGTTTACCTAACTCTTGAACATGCAACATAAAATTGTCCATGGGAAAAGCAATCCGTATTCAGATCTATACCTGATTATTCTAATGATTGCCCTTTAGCTTTGTTGATGCTGATTGCTAATCAAACATTCCCTGTGTCCCCGTCGTCATTTATATATCCCCCTGTGCCCCCTGGCACCCCCCTTGTAGTTGTGTCCCTGTGTCCTGGTCGTCATTTATATTCCCAGTATTCCGGTTGTCATTTGTGTCCCGGTGTCCCAGTCTGTACTTTCTCTTTGAGTGTCGAGGTCGTCATTTATATTCCCTGTGTCCCAGCATCCCGGTCGTCATTTGTTTCCCGGTGTCCCGGTCTGTAATTTCTCTTCGAACAATCCCTGTGTCCCGGTCGTCATTTATATATCTTCCCTGTACCCCGTCGTCCCCTTTGTAGTTGTGTCACTGTGTCCCGGTCGTCATTTATATTCCCTGTGTCCCGGTGTCCCAGTCTGTAATTTATCTTTGAGGTTCCCGGTCGTCATTTATATTCCCTGTATCCCCGTGTCCCGGTCGTCATTTGTGTCCCGGTCTGTAATTTCATCAGTTGACAAACATGACGTCAGTCGACAAACAATTTCATGACGCATACAGCTCAATCCTTACAATGACGTCAGTCGACACACCTGAAGTCATTCGACAGACACACAGACAACTTATTTTTATATATATAGATATATAGCTGTTGGGGGGGGGGGCTTGGGGGGGCATCGCGCCCCCAAGCCCACCGCGCGCGTAAGTCGTTACACGCCATATTAGTTACCTGCCATTGTAGTTGTGTCCCTGTGTCCCACCTGTGAATTGAGATAGATATAAATATATATATTTTTTGAACTACATAAAACTTGCGAATATACAACATTCTTCGCTGTCCAATTTAACTACGTAAAACTTAAGAATATACAACATTCTTCCATGTCCTATTGTTTGTGCATATAAATAGATTGTTAGGTTTACCTAACTCTTGAACATGCAACATAAAATTGTCCATGGGAAAAGCAATCCGTATTCAGATCTATACCTGATTATTCTAATGATTGCCCTTTAGCTTTGTTGATGCTGATTGCTAATCAAACATTCCCTGTGTCCCCGTCGTTATTTATATATCCCCCTGTGCCCCCTGGCACCCCCCTTGTAGTTGTGTCCCTGTGTCCTGGTCGTCATTTATATTCCCAGTATTCCGGTCGTCATTTGTGTCCCGGTGTCCCAGTCTGTACTTTCTCTTTGAGTGTCGAGGTCGTCATTTATATTCCCTGTGTCCCAGCATCCCGGTCGTCATTTGTTTCCCGGTGTCCCGGTCTGTAATTTCTCTTCGAACAATCCCTGTGTCCCGGTCGTCATTTATATATCTTCCCTGTACCCCCGTCGTCCCCTTTGTAGTTGTGTCACTGTTTCCCGGTCGTCATTTATATTCCCTGTGTCCCGGTGTCCCAGTCTGTAATTTCTCTTTGAGGTTCCTGGTCGTCATTTATATTCCCTGTATCCCCGTATCCCGGTCGTCATTTGTGTCCCGGTCTGTAATTTCATCAGTTGACAAACATGACGTCAGTCGACAAACAATTTCATGACGCATACAGCTCAATCCTTACAATGACGTCAGTCGACACACCTGAAGTCACTCGACAGACACACAGACAACTTATTTTTATATATATAGATATAAAGCTGTTGGGGGGGGGGCTTGGGGGCCATCGCGCCCCCAAGCCCCCCGCGCGCGTAAGTTGTTACACGCCATATTAGTTACCTGCCATTGTAGTTGTGTCCCTGTGTCCCACCTGTGAATTGAGATAGATATAAATATATATATTTTTTGAACTACATAAAACTTGCGAATATACAACATTCTTCGCTGTCCAATTTAACTACGTAAAACTAAAGAATATACAACATTCTTCCATGTCCTATTGTTTGTGCATATAAATAGATTGTTAGGTTTACCTAACTCTTGAACATGCAACATAAAATTGTCCATGGGAAAAGCAATCCGTATTCAGATCTATACCTGATTATTCTAATGATTGCCCTTTAGCTTTGTTGATGCTGATTGCTAATCAAACATTCCCTGTGTCCCCGTCGTCATTTATATATCACCCTGTGCCCCCTAGCACCCCCCTTGTAGTTGTGTCCCTGTGTCCTGGTCGTCATTTATATTCCCAGCATTCCGGTCGTCATTTGTGTCCCGGTGTCCCAGTCTGTACTTTCTCTTTGAGTGTCGAGGTCGTCATTTATATTCCCTGTTTCCCAGCATCCCGGTCGTCATTTGTTTCCCGGTGTCCCGGTCTGTAATTTCTCTTCGAACAATCCCTGTTTCCCGGTCGTCATTTATATATCTTCCCTGTACCCCCGTCGTCCCCTTTGTAGTTGTGTCACTGTGTCCCGGTCGTCATTTATATTCCCTGTGTCCCGGTGTCCCAGTCTGTAATTTCTCTTTGAGGCTCCCGGTCGTCATTTATATTCCCTGTATCCCCGTGTCCCGGTCGTCATTTGTGTCCCGGTCTGTAATTTCATCAGTTGACAAACATAACGTCAGTCGACAAACAATTTCATGACGCATACAGCTCAATCCTTACAATGACGTCAGTCGACACACCTGAAGTCACTCGACAGACACACAGACAACTTATTTTTATATATATAGATATATAGCTGTTGGGGGGGGGCTTGGGGGGGCATCGCGCCCCCAAGCCCCCCGCGTGCGTAAGTCGTTACACGCCATATTAGTTACCTGCCATTGTAGTTGTGTCCCTGTGTCCCACCTGTGAATTGAGATAGATATAAATATATATATTTTTTGAACTACATAAAACTTGCGAATATACAACATTCTTCGCTGTCCAATTTAACTACGTAAAACTTAAGAATATACAACATTCTTCCATGTCCTATTGTTTGTGCATATAAATAGATTGTTAGGTTTACCTAACTCTTGAACATGCAACATAAAATTGTCCATGGGAAAAGCAATCCGTATTCAGATCTATACCTGATTATTCTAATGATTGCCCTTTAGCTTTGTTGATGCCGATTGCAAATCAAACATTCCCTGTGTCCCCTTCGTCATTTATATATCCCCCTGTGCCCCCTGGCACCCCCCTTGTAGTTGTGTCCCTGTGTCCTGGTCGTCATTTATATTCCCAGTATTCTGGTCGTCATTTGTGTCCCGGTGTCCCAGTCTGTACTTTCTCTTTGAGTGTCGAGGTCATCATTTATATTCCCTGTGTCCCAGCATCCCGGTCGTCATTTGTTTCCCGGTCTGTAATTTCTCTTCGAACAATCCCTGTGTCCCGGTCGTCATTTATATATCTTCCCTGTACCCCCCTCGTCCCCTTTGTAGTTGTGTCACTGTGTCCCGGTCGTCATTTATATTCCCTGTGTCCCGGTGTCCCAGTCTGTAATTTCTCTTTGAGGTTCCCGGTCGTCATTTATAGTCCCTGTATCCCCGTGTCCCGGTCGTCATTTGTGTCCCGGTCTGTAATTTCATCAGTTGACAAACATGACGTCAGTCGACAAACAATTTCATGACGCATACAGCTCAATCCTTACAATGACGTCAGTCGACACACCTGAAGTCACTCGACAGACACACAGACAACTTATTTTTATATATATAGATATATAGCTGTTGGGGGGGGGCTTGGGGGGGCATCGCGCCCCCAAGCCCCCTGCGCGCGTAAGTCGTTACACGCCATATTAGTTACCTGCCATTGTAGTTGTGTCCCTGTGTCCCACCTGTGAATTGAGATAGATATAAATATATATATTTTTTGAACTACATAAAACTTGCGAATATACAACATTCTTCGCTGTCCAATTTAACTACGTAAAACTTAAGAATATACAACATTCTTCCATGTCCTATTGTTTGTGCATATAAATAGATTGTTAGGTTTACCTAACTCTTGAACATGCAACATAAAATTGTCCATGGGAAAAGCAATCCGTATTCAGATCTATACCTGATTATTCTAATGATTGCCCTTTAGCTTTGTTGATGCTGATTGCTAATCAAACATTCCCTGTGTCCCCGTCGTCATTTATATATCCCCCTGTGCCCCCTGGCACCCCCCTTGTAGTTGTGTCCCTGTGTCCTGGTCGTCATTTATATTCCCAGTATTCCGGTCGTCATTTGTGTCCCGGTGTCCCAGTCTGTACTTTCTCTTTGAGTGTCGAGGTCGTCATTTATATTCCCTGTGTCCCAGCATCCCGGTCGTCATTTGTTTCCCGGTGTCCCGGTCTGTAACTTCTCTTCGAACAATCCCTGTGTCCCGGTCGTCATTTATATATCTTCCCTGTACCCCCGTCGTCCCCTTTGTAGTTGTGTCACTGTGTCCCGGTCGTCATTTATATTCCCTGTGTCCCGGTGTCCCAGTCTGTAATTTCTCTTTGAGGTTCCCGGTCGTCATTTATATTCCCTGTATCCCCGTGTCCCGGTCGTCATTTGTGTCCCGGTCTGTAATTTCATCAGTTGACAAACATGACGTCAGTCGACAAACAATTTCATGACGCATACAGCTCAATCCTTACAATGACGTCAGTCGACACACCTGAAGTCACTCGACAGACACACAGACAACTTATTTTTATATATATAGATATATAGCTGTTGGGGGGGGGGGGCTTGGGGGGGCATCGCGCCCCCAAGCCCCCCGCGCGCGTAAGTCGTTACACGCCATATTAGTTACCTGCCATTGTAGTTGTGTCCCTTTGTCCCACCTGTGAATTGAGATAGATATAAATATATATATTTTTTTAACTACATAAAACTTGCGAATATACAAAATTCTTCGCTGTCCAATTTAACTACGTAAAACTTAAGAATATACAACATTCTTCCATGTCCTATTGTTTGTGCATATAAATAGATTGTTAGGTTTACCTAACTCTTGAACATGCAACATAAAATTATCCATGGGAAAAGCAATCCGTATTCAGATCTATACCTGATTATTCTAATGATTGCCCTTTAGCTTTGTTGATGCTGATTGCTAATTAAACATTCCCTGTGTCCTCGTCGTCATTTATATATCCCCCTGTGCCCCCTGGCACCCCCCTTGTATTTGTGTCCCTGTGTCCTGGTCGTCATTTATATTCCCAGTATTCCGGTCGTCATTTGTGTCCCGGTGTCCCAGTCTGTACTTTCTCTTTGAGTGTCGAGGTCGTCATTTATATTCCCTGTGTCCCAGCATCCCGGTCGTCATTTGTTTCCCGGTGTCCCGGTCTGTAATTTCTCTTCGAACAATCCCTGTGTCCCGGTCGTCATTTATATATCTTCCCTGTACCCCCGTCGTCCCCTTTGTAGTTGTGTCACTGTGTCCCGGTCGTCATTTATATTCCCTGTGTCCCGGTGTCCCAGTTTGTAATTTCTCTTTGAGGTTCCCGGTCGTCATTTATATTCCCTGTATCCCCGTGTCCCGGTCGTCATTTGTGTCCCGGTCTGTAATTTCATCAGTTGACAAACATGACGTCAGTCGACAAACAATTTCATGACGCATACAGCTCAATCCTTACAATGACGTCAGTCGACACAACTGAAGTCACTCGACAGACACACAGACAACTTATTTTTATATATATAGATATATAGCTGTTGGGGGGGGGGCTTGGGGGGGCATCACGCCCCCAAGCCCCCCGCACGCGTAAGTCGTTACATGCCATATTAGTTACATGCCATTGTAGTTGTGTCCCTGTGTCCCACCTGTGAATTGAGATAGATATAAATATATATATTTTTTGAACTACATAAAACTTGCGAATATACAACATTCTTCGCTGTCCAATTTAACTACGTAAAACTTAAGAATATACAACATTCTACCATGTCCTATTGTTTGTGCATATAAATAGATTGTTAGGTTTACCTAACTCTTGAACATGCAACATAAATTGTCCATGGGAAAAGCAATCCGTATTCAGATCTATATCTGATTATTCTAATGATTGCCCTTTAGCTTTGTTGATGCTGATTGCTAATCAAACATTCCCTGTGTCCCCGTCGTCATTTATATATCCCCCTGTGCCCCCTGGCACCCCCCTTGTAGTTGTGTGCCTGTGTCCTGGTCGTCATTTATATTCCCAGTATTCCGGTCGTCATTTGTGTCCCGGTGTCCCAGTCTGTACTTTCTCTTTGAGTGTCGAGGTCGTCATTTATATTCCCTGTGTCCCAGCATCCCGGTCGTCATTTGTTTCCCGGTGTCCCGGTCTGTAATTTCTCTTCGAACAATCCCTGTGTCCCGGTCGTCATTTATATATCTTCCCTGTACCCCCGTCGTCCCCTTTGTAGTTGTGTCACTGTGTCCCGGTCGTCATTTATATTCCCTGTGTCCCGGTGTCCCAGTCTGTAATTTCTCTTTGAGGTTCCCGGTCGTCATTTATATTCCCTGTATCCCCGTGTCCCGGTCGTCATTTGTGTCCCGGTCTGTAATTTCATCAGTTGACAAACATGACGTCAGTTGACAAAAAATTTCATGACGCATACAGCTCAATCCTTACAATGACGTCAGTCGACACACCTGAAGTCACTCGACAGACACACAGACAACTTATTTTTATATATATAGATATATAGCTGTTGGGGGGGGGGGGCTTGGGGGGGGCATCGCGCCCCCAAGCACCCCGCGTGCGTAAGTCGTTACACGCCATATTAGTTACCTGCAATTGTAGTTGTGTCCCTGTGTCCCAACTGTGAATTGAGATAGATATAAATATATATATTTTTTGAACTACATAAAACTTGCGAATATACAACATTCTTCGCTGTCCAATTTAACTACGTAAAACTTAAGAATATACAACATTCTTCCAAGTCCTATTGTTTGTGCATATAAATAGATTGTTAGGTTTACCTAACTCTTGAACATGCAACATAAAATTGCCCATGGGAAAAGCAATCCGTATTCAGATCTATACCTGATTATTCTAATGATTGCCCTTTAGCTTTGTTGATGCTGATTGCTAATCAAACATTCCCTGTGTCCCCGTCGTCATTTATATATCCCCCTGTGCCCCCTGGCACCCCCCTTGTAGTTGTGTCCCTGTGTCCTGGTCGTCATTTATATTCCCAGTATTCCGGTCGTCATTTGTGTCCCGGTGTCCCAGTCTGTACTTTCTCTTTGAGTGTCGAGGTCGTCATTTATAATCCCTGTGTCCCAGCATCCCGGTTGTCATTTGTTTCCCGGTGTCCCGGTCTGTAATTTCTCTTCGAAAAATCCCTGTGTCCCGGTCGTCATTTATATATCTTCTCTGTACCCCCGTCGTCCCCTTTGTAGTTGTGTCATTGTGTCCCGGTCGTCATTTATATTCCCTGTGTCCCGGTGTCCCAGTCTGTAATTTCTCTTTGAGGTTCCCGGTCGTCATTTATATTCCCTGTATCCCCGTGTCCCGGTCGTCATTTGTGTCCCGGTCTGTAATTTCATCAGTTGACAAACATGACGTCAGTCGACAAACAATTTCATGACGCATACAGCTCAATCCTTACAATGACGTCAGTTGACACACCTGAAGTCACTCGACAGACACACAGACAACTTATTTTTATATATATAGATATATAGCTGTTGGGGGGGGGGGGGCTTGGGGGGGCATCGCGCCCCCAAGCCCCCCGCGCGCGTAAGTCGTTACACGCCATATTAGTTACCTGCCATTGTAGTTGTGTCCCTGTGTCCCACCTGTGAATTGAGATAGATATAAATATATATATTTTTTGAACTACATAAAACTTGCGAATATACAACATTCTTCGCTGTCCAATTTAACTACGTAAAACTTAAGAATATACAATATTCTTCCATGTCCTATTGTTTATGCATATAAATAGATTGTTAGGTTTACCTAACTCTTGGACATGCAACATAAAATTGTCCATGGGAAAAGCAATCCGTATTCAGATCTATACCTGATTATTCTAATGATTGCCCTTTAGCTTTGTTGATGCTGATTGCTAATCGAACATTCCCTGTGTCCCCGTCGTCATTTATATATCCCCCTGTGCCCCCAGGCACCCCCCTTGTAGTTGTGTCCCTGTGTCCTGGTCTTCATTTATATTCCCAGTATTCCGGTCGTCATTTGTGTCCCGGTGTCCCAGTCTGTACTTTCTCTTTGAGTGTCGAGGTCGTCATTTATATTCCCTGTGTCCCAGCATCCCGGTCGTCATTTGTTTCCCGGTGTCCCGGTCTGTAATTTCTCTTCGAACAATCCCTGTGTCCCGGTCGTCATTTATATATCTTCCCTGTACCCCCGTCGTCCCCTTTGTAGTTGTGTCACTGTGTCCCGGTCGTCATTTATATTCCCTGTGTCCCGGTGTCCCACCGGGATTTAGCTTTGTTGATGCTGATTGCTAATCAAACATTCCCTGTGTCCCCGTCGTCATTTATATATCCCCCTGTGCCCCCTGGCACCCCCCTTGTAGTTGTGTCCCTGTGTCCTGGTCGTCATTTATATTCCCAGTATTCCGGTCGTCATTTGTGTCCCGGTGTCCCAGTCTGTACTTTTTCTTTGAGTGTCGAGGTCGTCATTTATATTCCCTGTGTCCCAGCATCCCGGTCGTCATTTGTTTCCCGGTGTCCCGGTCTGTAATTTCTTTTCTAACAATCCCTGTGTCCCGGTCGTCATTTATATATCTTCCCTGTACCCCCGTCGTCCCCTTTGTAGTTGTGTCACTGTGTCCCGGTCGTCATTTATATTCCCTGTGTCCCGGTGTCCCAGTCTGTAATTTCTCTTTGAGGTTCCCGGTCGTCATTTATATTCCCTGTATCCCCGTGTCCCGGTCGTCATTTGTGTCCCGGTCTGTAATTTCATCAGTTGACAAACATGACGTCAGTCGACAAACAATTTCATGACGCATACAGCTCAATCCTTACAATGACGTCAGTCGACACACCTGAAGTCACTCGACAGACACACAGACAACTTATTTTTATATATATAGATATATAGCTGTTGGGGGGGGGGCTTGGGGGGGGCATCGTGCCCCCAAGCCCCCCGCGCGCGTAAGTCGTTACACGCCATATTAGTTACCTGCCATTGTAGTTGTGTCCCTGTGTCTCACCTGTGAATTGAGATAGATATAAATATATATATTTTTTGAACTACATAAAACTTGCGAATATACAACATTCTTCGCTGTCCAATTTAACTACGTAAAACTTAAGAATATACAACATTCTTCCATGTCCTATTGTTTGTGCATATAAATAGATTGTTAGGTTTACCTAACTCTTGAACATGCAACATAAAATTGTCCATGGGAAAAGCAATCCGTATTCAGATCTACACCTGATTATTCTAATGATTGCCCTTTAGCTTTGTTGATGCTGATTGCTAATCAAACATTCCCTGTGTCCCCGTCGTCATTTATATATCCCCCTGTGCCCCCTGGCACCCCCCTTGTAGTTGTGTCCCTGTGTCCTGGTCATCATTTATATTCCCAGTATTCCGGTCGTCATTTGTGTCCCGGTGTCCCAGTCTGTACTTTCTCTTTGAGTGTCGAGGTCGTCATTTATATTCCCTGTGTCCCAGCTTCCCGGTCGTCATTTGTTTCCCGGTTTCTCGGTCTGTAATTTCTCTTCGAACAATCCCTGTGTCCCGGTCGTCATTTATATATCTTCTCTGTACCCCCGTCGTCCCCTTTGTAGTTGTGTCACTGTGTCCCGGTCGTCATTTATATTCCCTGTGTCCCGGTGTCCCAGTCTGTAATTTCTCTTTGAGGTTCCCGGTCGTCATTTATATTCCCTGTATCCCCGTGTCCCGGTCGTCATTTGTGTCCCGGTCTGTAATTTCATCAGTTGACAAACATGACGTCAGTCGACAAACAATTTCATGACGCATACAGCTCAATCCTTACAATGACGTCAGTCGACACACCTGAAGTCACTCAACAGACACACAGACAACTTATTTTTATATATATAGATGTATAGCTGTTGGGGGGGGGGCTTGAGGGGGCATCGCGCCCCCAAGCTTCCCGCGCGCGTAAGTCGTTACACGCCATATTAGTTACCTGCCATTGTAGTTGTGTCCCTGTGTCCCACCTGTGAATTGAGATAGATATAAATATATATATTTTTTGAACTACATAAAACTTGCGAATATACAACATTCTTCGCTGTCCAATTTAACTACGTATAACTTAAGAATATACAACATTCTTCCATGTCCTATTGTTTGTGCATATAAATAGATTGTTAGGCTTACCTAACTCTTGAACATGCAACATAAAATTGTCCATGGGAAAAGCAATCCGTATTCAGATCTATACCTGATTATTCTAATGATTGCCCTTTAGCTTTGTTGATGCTGATTGCTAATCAAACATTCCCTGTGTCCCCGTCGTCATTTATATATCCCCCTGTGCCCCCTGGCACCCCCCTTGTAGTTGTGTCCCTGTGTCCTGGTCGTCATTTATATTCCCAGTATTCCGGTCGTCATTTGTGTCCCAGTGTCCCAGTCTGTACTTTCTCTTTGAGTGTCGAGGTCGTCATTTATATTCCCTGTGTCCCAGCATCCCGGTCGTCATTTGTTTCCCGGTGTCCCGGTCTGTAATTTCTTTTCTAACAATCCCTGTGTCCCGGTCGTCATTTATATATCTTCCCTGTACCCCCGTCGTCCCCTTTGTAGTTGTTTCACTGTGTCCCGGTCGTCATTTATATTCCCTGTGTCCCGGTGTCCCAGTCTGTAATTTCTCTTTGAGGTTCCCGGTCGTCATTTATATTCCCTGTATCCCCGTGTCCCGGTCGTCATTTGTGTCCCGGTCTGTAATTTCATCAGTTGACAAACATGACGTCAGTCGACAAACAATTTCATGACGCATACAGCTCAATCCTTACAATGACGTCAGTCGACACACCTGAAGTCACTCGACAGACACACAGACAACTTATTTTTATATATATAGATATATAGCTGTTGGGGGGGGGGGGGGCTTGGGGGGGCATCGTGACCCCAAGCCCCCCGCGCGCGTAAGTCGTTACACGCCATATTAGTTACCTGTCATTGTAGTTGTGTCCCTGTGTCCCACCTGTGAATTGAGATAGATATAAATATATATATTTTTTGAACTACATAAAACTTGCGAATATACAACATTCTTCGCTGTCCAATTTAACTACGTAAAACTTAAGAATATACAACATTCTTCCATGTCCTATTGTTTGTGCATATAAATAGATTGTTAGGTTTACCTAACTCTTGAACATGCAACATAAAATTGTCCATGGGAAAAGCAATCCGTATTCAGATCTATACCTGATTATTCTAATGATAGCCCTTTAGCTTTGTTGATGCTGATTGCTAATCAAACATTCCCTTAGTCCCCGTCCTCATTTATATATCCCCCTGTGCCCCCTGGCACCCCCCTTGTAGTTGTGTCCCTGTGTCCTGGTCGTCATTTATATTCCCAGCATTCCGGTCGTCATTTGTGTCCCGGTGTCCCAGTCTGTACTATCTCTTTGAGTGTCGAGGTCGTCATTTATATTCCCTGTGTCCCAGCATCCTGGTCGTCATTTGTTTCCCGGTGTCCCGGTCTGTAATTTCTCTTCGAACAATCCCTGTGTCCCGGTCGTCATTTATATATCTTCCCTGTACCCCCGTCGTCCCCTTTGTAGTTGTGTCACTGTGTCCCGGTCGTCACTAATATTCCCTGTGTCCCGGTGTCCCAGTCTGTAATTTCTCTTTGAGGTTCCCGGTCGTCATTTATATTCCCTGTATCCCCGTGTCCCGGTCGTCATTTGTGTCCCGGTCTGTAATTTCATCAGTTGACAAACATGACGTCAGTCGACAAACAATTTCATGACGCATACAGCTCAATCCTTACAATGACGTCAGTCGACACACCTGAAGTCACTCGACAGACACACAGACAACTTATTTATATATATAGATGTATAGCTGTTGGGGGAGGGGGCTTGGGGGGGCATCGCGCCCCCAAGCTTCCCGCGCGCGTAAGTCGTTACACGCCATATTAGTTACCTGCCATTGTAGTTGTGTCCCTGTGTCCCACCTGTGAATTGAGATAGATATAAATATATATATTTTTTGAACTACATAAAACTTGCGAATATACAACATTCTTCGCTGTCCAATTTAACTACGTAAAACTTAAGAATATACAACATTCTTCCATGTCCTATTGTTTGTACATATAAATAGATTGTTAGGTTTACCTAACTCTTGAACATGCAACATAAAATTGTCCATGGGAAAAGCAATCCGTATTCAGATCTATACCTGATTATTCTAATGATTGCCCTTTAGCTTTGTTGATGCTGATTGCTAATCAAACATTCCCTGTGTCCCCGTCGTCATTTATATATCCCCCTGTGCCCCCTGGCACCCCCCTTGTAGTTGTGTCCCTGTGTCCTGGTCGTAATTTATATTCCCAGTATTCCGGTCTTCATTTGTGTCCCGGTGTCCCAGTCTGTACTTTCTCTTTGAGTGTCGAGGTCGTCATTTATATTCCCTGTGTCCCAGCATCCCGGTCGTTATTTGTTTCCCGGTGTCCCGGTCTGTAATTTCTCTTCGAACAATCCCTGTGTCCCGGTCGTCATTTATATATCTTCCCTGTACCCCCGTCGTCCCCTTTGTAGTTGTGTCACTGTGTCCCGGTCGTCATTTATATTCCCTGTGTTCCGGTGTCCCAGTCTGTAATTTCTCTTTGAGGTTCCCGGTCGTCATTTATATTCCCTGTATCCCCGTGTCCCGGTCATCATTTGTGTCCCGGTCTGTAATTTCATCAGTTGACAAACATGACGTCAGTCGACAAACAATTTCATGACGCATACAGCTCAATCCTTACAATGACGTCAGTCGATACACCTGAAGTCACTCGACAGACTCACAGACAACTTATTTTTATATATATAGATATATAGCTGTTGGGGGGGGGCTTGGGGGGGCATCGTGCCCCCAAGCCCCCCGCGCGCGTAAGTCGTTACACGCCATATTAGTTACCTGCCATTGTAGTTGTGTCCCTGTGTCCCACCTGTGAATTGAGATAGATATAAATATATATATTTTTTTGAACTACATAAAACTTGCGAATATACAACATTCTTCGCTGTCCAATTTAACTACGTAAAACTTAAGAATATACAACATTCTTCCATGTCCTATTGTTTGTGCATATAAATAGATTGTTAGGTTTACCTAACTCTTGAACATGCAACATAAAATTGTCCATGGGAAAAGCAATCCGTATTCAGATCTATACCTGATTATTCTAATGATTGCCCTTTAGCTTTGTTGATGCTGATTGCTAATCAAACATTCCCTGTGTCCCCGTCGTCATTTATATTCCCAGTATTCCGGTCGTCATTTGTGTCCCGGTGTCCCAGTCTGTACTTTCTCTTTGAGTGTCGAGGTCGTCATTTATATTCCCTGTGTCCCAGCATCCCGGTCGTCATTTGTTTCCCGGTGTCCCGGTCTGTAATTTCTCTTCGAACAATCCCTGTGTCCCGGTTGTCATTTATATATCTTCCCTGTACCCCCATCGTCCCCTTTGTAGTTGTGTCACTGTGTCCCGGTCGTCATTTATATTCCCTGTGTCCCGGTGTCCCAGTCTGTAATTTCTCTTTGAGTTTCCCGGTCGTCATTTATATTCCCTGTATCCCCGTGTCCCGGTCGTCATTTGTGTCCCGGTCTGTAATTTCATCAGTTGACAAACATGACGTCAGTCGACAAACAATTTCATGACGCATACAGCTCAATCCTTACAATGACGTCAGTCGACACACCTGAAGTCACTCGACAGACACAAAGACAACTTATTTTTATATATATAGATATATAGCTGTTGGGGGGGGCTTGGGGGGGCATCGCGCCCCCAAGACCCAGCGCGCGTAAGTCGTTAAACGCCATATTAGTTACCTGCCATTGTAGTTGTGTCCCTGTGTCCCACTTGTGAATTGAGATAGATATAAATATATATATTTTTTGAACTACATAAAACTTGCGAATATACAACATTCTTCGCTGTCCAATTTAACTACGTAAAACTTAAGAATATACAACATTCTTCCATATCCTATTGTTTGTGCATATAAATAGATTGTTAGGTTTACCTAACTCTTGAACATGCAACATAAAATTGTCCATGGGAAAAGCAATCCGTATTCAGATCTATACCTGATTATTCTAATGATTGCCCTTTAGCTTTGTTGATGCTGATTGCTAATCAAACATTCCCTGTGTCCCCGTCGTCATTTATATATCCCCTGTGCCCCCTGGCACCCCCCTTGTAGTTGTGTCCCTGTGTCCTGGTCGTCATTTATATTCCCAGTATTCCGGTCGTCATTTGTGTCCCGGTGTCCCAGTCTGTACTTTCTCTTTGAGTGTCGAGGTCGTCATTTATATTCCCTGTGTCCCAGCATCCCGGTCGTCATTTGTTTCCCGGTGTCCCGGTCTGTATTTCTCTTCGAACAATCCCTGTGTCCCGGTCGTCATTTATATATCTTCCCTGTACCCCCGTCGTCCCCTTTGTAGTTGTGTCACTGTGTCCCGGTCGTCATTTATATTCCCTGTGTCCCGGTGTCCCAGTCTGTAATTTCTCTTTGAGGTTCCAAGTCGTCATTTATATTCCCTGTATCCCCGTGTCCCGGTCGTCATTTGTGTCCCGGTCTGTAATTTCATCAGTTGACAAACATGACGTCAGTCGACAAACAATTTCATGACGCATACAGCTCAATCCTTACAATGACGTCAGTCGACACACCTGAAGTCACTCGACAGACACACAGACAACTTATTTTTATATATATAGATATATAGCTCTTGGGGGGGGGGGGGCTTGGGGGGCATCGCGCCCCCAAGCCCCCCGCGCGCGTAAGTCGTTACACGCCATATTAGGTACCTGCCATTGTAGTTGTGTCCCTGTGTCCCACCTGTGAATTGAGATAGATATAAATATATATATTTTTTGAACTACATAAAACTTGCGAATATACAACATTCTTCGCTGTCCAATTTAACTACGTAAAACTTAAGAATATACAACATTCTTCCATGTCCTATTGTTTGTGCATATAAATAGATTGTTAGGTTTACCTAACTCTTGAACATGCAACATAAAATTGTCCATGGGAAAAGCAATCCGTATTCAGATCTATACCTGATTATTCTAATGATTGCCCTTTAGCTTTGTTGATGCTGATTGCTAATCAAACATTCCCTGTGTCCCCGTCGTCATTTATATATCCCCCTGTGCCCCCTGGCACCCCCCTTGTAGTTGTGTCCCTGTGTCCTGGTCGTCATTTATATTCCCAGTAATCCGGTCGTCATTTGTGTCCCGGTGTCCCAGTCTGTACTTTCTCTTTGAGTGTCGAGGTCGTCATTTATATTCCCTGTGTCCCAGCATCCCGGTCGTCATTTGTTTCCCGGTGTCCTGATCTGTAATTTCTCTTTGAACAATCCCTGTGTCCCGGTCGTCATTTATATATCTTCCCTGTACCCCCGTCGTCCCCTTTGTAGTTGTGTCACTGTGTCCCGGTCGTCATTTATATTCCCTGTGTCCCGGTGTCCCAGTCTGTAATTTCTCTTTGAGGTTCCCGGTCGTCATTTATATTCCCTGTATCCCCGTGTCCCGGTCGTCATTTGTGTCCCGGTCTGTAATTTCATCAGTTGACAAACATGACGTCAGTCGACAAACAATTTCATGACGCATACAGCTCAATCCTTACAATGACGTCAGTCGACACACCTGAAGTCACTCGACAGACACACAGACAACTTATTTTTATATATATAGATATATAGCTGTTTTGGGGGGGCTTGGGGGTGCATCGTGCCCCCAAGCCCCCCGCGCGCGTAAGTCGTTACACGCCATATTAGTTACCTGCCATTGTAGTTGTGTCCCTGTGTCCCATCTGTGAATTGAGATAGATATAAATATATATATTTTTTGAACTACATAAAACTTGCGAATATACAACATTCTTCACTGTCCAATGTAACTACGTAAAACTTAAGAATATACAACATTCTTCCATGTCCTATTGTTTGTGCATATAAATAGATTGTTAGGTTTACCTAACTCTTGAACATGCAACATAAAATTGTCCATGGGAAAAGCAATCCGTATTCAGATCTATACCTGATTATTCTAATGATTGCCCTTTAGCTTTGTTGATGCTGATTGCTAATCAAACATTCCCTGTGTCCCCGTCGTCATTTATATATCCCCCTGTGCCCCCTGGCACCCCCCTTGTAGTTGTGTCCCTGTGTCCTGGTCGTCATTTATATTCCCAGTATTCCGGTCGTCATTTGTGTCCCGGTGTCCCAGTCTGTACTTTCTCTTTGAGTGTCGAGGTCGTCATTTATATTCCCTGTGTCCCAGCATCCCGGTCGTCATTTGTTTCCCGGTGTCCCGGTCTGTAATTTCTCTTCGAACAATCCCTGTGTCCCGGTCGTCATTTATATATCTTCCCTGTACCCCCGTCGTCCCCTTTGTAGTTGTGTCACTGTGTCCCGGTCGTCATTTATATTCCCTGTGTCCCGGTGTCCCAGTCTGTAATTTCTCTTTGAGGTTCCCGGTCGTCATTTATATTCCCTGTATCCCCGTGTCCCGGTCGTCATTTGTGTCCCGGTCTGTAATTTCATCAGTTGACAAACATGACGTCAGTCGACAAACAATTTCATGACGCATACAGCTCAATCCTTACAATGACGTCAGTCGACACACCTGAAGTCACTCGACAGACACACAGACAACTTATTTTTATATATATAGATATATAGCTGTTGGGGGGGGGGGCTTGGGGGGCATCGCGCCCCCAAGCCTCCCGCGCGCGTAAGTCGTTACACGTCATATTAGTTACCTGCCATTGTAGTTGTGTCCCTGTGTCCCACCTGTAAATTGAGATAGATATAAATATATATATTTTTTGAACTACATAAAACTTGCGAATATACAACATTCTTCGCTGTCCAATTTAACTACGTAAAACTTAAGAATATACAACATTCTTCCATGTCCTATTGTTTGTGCATATAAATAGATTGTTAGGTTTACCTAACTCTTGAACATGCAACATAAAATTGTCCATGGGAAAAGCAATCCGTATTCAGATCTATACCTGATTATTCTAATGATTGCCCTTTAGCTTTGTTGATGCTGATTGCTAATCAAACATTCCCTGTGTCCCCGTCGTCATTTATATATCCCCCTGTGCCCCCTGGCACCCCCCTTGTAGTTGTGTCCCTGTGTCCTGGTCGTCATTTATATTCCCAGTATTCCGGTCGTCATTTGTGTCCCGGTGTCTCAGTCTGTACTTTCTCTTTGAGTGTCGAGGTCGTCATTTATATTCCCTGTGTCCCAGCATCCCGGTCGTCATTTGTTTCCCGGTGTCCCGGTCTTTAATTTCTCTTCGAACAATCCCTGTGTCCCGGTCGTCATTTATATATCTTCCCTGTACCCCCGTCGTCCCCTTTGTAGTTGTGTCACTGTGTGCCGGTCGTCATTTATATTCCCTGTGTCCCGGTGTCCCAGTTTGTAATTTCTCTTTGAGGTTCCCGGTCGTCATTTATATTCCCTGTATCCCCGTGTCCCGGTCGTCATTTGTGTCCCGGTCTGTAATTTCATCAGTTGACAAACATGACGTCAGTCGACAAACAATTTCATGACGCATACAGCTCAATCCTTACAATGACGTCAGTCGACACACCTGAAGTCACTCGACAGACACACAGACAACTTATTTTTATATATATAGATATATAGCTGTTGGGGGGGGCTTTGGGGGTCATCGCGCCCCCAAGTCCCCCGCGCGCGTAAGTCGTTACACGCCATATTAGTTACCTGCCATTGTAGTTGTGTCCCTGTGTCCCACCTGTGAATTGAGATAGATATAAATATATATATTTTTTGAACTACATAAAACTTGCGAATATACAACATTCTTCGCTGTCCAATTTAACTACGTAAAACTTAAGAATATACAACATTCTTCCATGTCCTATTGTTTGTGCATATAAATAGATTGTTAGGTTTACCTAACTCTTGAACATGCAACATAAAATTGTCCATGGGAAAAGCAATCCGTATTCAGATCTATACCTGATTATTCTAATGATTGCCCTTTAGCTTTGTTGATGCTGATTGCTAATCAAACATTCCCTGTGTCCCCGTCGTCATTTATATTTCCCCCTGTGCCCCCTGGCATCCCCCTTGTAGTTGTGTCCCTGTGTCCTGGTCGTCATTTATATTCCCAGTATTCCGGTCGTCATTTGTGTCCCGGTGTCCCAGTCTGTACTTTCTCTTTGAGTGTCGAGGTCGTCATTTATATTCCCTGTGTCCCAGCATCCCGGTCGTCATTTGTGTCCCGGTCTGTAATTTCATCAGTTGACAAACATGACGTCAGTCGACAAACAATTTCATGACGCATACAGCTCAATCCTTACAATGACGTCAGTCGACACACCTGAAGTCACTCGACAGACACACGGACAACTTATTTTTATATATATAGATATATAGCTGTTGGGGGGGGGGGCTTGGGGGCATCGCGCCCCCAAGCCCCCCGCGCGTGTAAGTCGTTACACGCCATATTAGTTACCTGCCATTGTAGTTGTGTCCCTGTGTCCCACCTGTGAATTGAGATAGATATAAATATATATATTTTTTGAACTACATAAAACTTGCGAATATACAACATTCTTCGCTGTCCAATTTAACTACGTAAAACTTAAGAATATACAACATTCTTCCATGTCCTATTGTTTGTGCATATAAATAGATTGTTAGGTTTACCTAACTCTTGAACATGCAACATAAAATTGTCCATGGGAAAAGCAATCCGTATTCAGATCTATACCTGATTATTCTAATGATTGCCCTTTAGCTTTGTTGATGCTGATTGCTAATCAAACATTCCCTGTGTCCCCGTCGTCATTTATATATCCCCCTGTGCCCCCTGGCACCCCCCTTGTAGTTGTGTCCCTGTGTCCTGGTCGTCATTTATATTCCCAGTATTCCGGTCGTCATTTGTGTCCCGGTGTCCCAGTCTGTACTTTCTCTTTGAGTGTCGAGGTCCTCATTTATATTCCCTGTGTCCCAGCATCCCGGTCGTCATTTGTTTCCCGGTGTCCCGATCTGTAATTTCTCTTCGAACAATCCCTGTGTCCCGGTCGTCATTTATATATCTTCCCTGTACCCCCGTCGTCCCCTTTGTAGTTGTGTCACTGTGTCCCGGTCGTCATTTATATTCCCTGTGTCCCGGTGTCCCAGTCTGTAATTTCTCTTTGAGGTTCCCGGTCGTCATTTATATTCCCTGTATCCCCGTGTCCCGGTCGTCATTTGTGTCCCGGTCTGTAATTTCATCATTTGACAAACATGACGTCAGTCGACAAACAATTTCATGACGCATACAGCTCAATCCTTACAATGACGTCAGTCGACACACCTGAAGTCACTCGACAGACACACAGACAACTTATTTTTATATATATATAGATATATAGCTGTTGGGGGGGGGCTTGGGGGGGCATCGCGCCCCCAAGCCCCCCGCGCGCGTAAGTCGTTACACGCCATATTAGTTACCTGCCATTGTAGTTGTGTCCCTGTGTCCCACCTGTGAATTGAGATAGATATAAATATATATATTTTTTGAACTACATAAAACTTGCGAATATACAACATTCTTCGCTGTCCAATTTAACTACGTAAAACTTAAGAATATACAACATTCTTCCATGTCCTATTGTTTGTATATATAAATAGATTGTTAGGTTTACCTAACTCTTGAACATGCAACATAAAATTTTCCATGGGAAAAGCAATCCGTATTCAGATCTATACCTGATTATTCTAATGATTGCCCTTTAGCTTTGTTGATGCTGATTGCTAATCAAACATTCCCTGTGTCCCCGTCGTCATTTATATATCCCCCTGTGCCCCCTGGCACCCCCCTTGTAGTTGTGTCCCTGTGTCCTGGTCGTCATTTATATTCCCAGTATTCCGGTCGTCATTTGTGTCCCGGTGTCCCAGTCTGTACTTTCTCTTTGAGTGTCGAGGTCGTCATTTATATTCCCTGTGTCCCAGCATCCCGGTCGTCATTTGTTTCCCGGTGTCCCGGTCTGTAATTTCTCTTCGAACAATCCCTGTGTCCCGGTCGTCATTTATATATCTTCCCTGTACCCCCGTCGTCCCCTTTGTAGTTGTGTCACTGTGTCCCGGTCGTCATTTATATTCCCTGTGTCCCGGTGTCCCAGTCTGTAATTTCTCTTTGAGGTTCCCGGTCGTCATTTATATTCCCTGTATCCCCGTGTCCCAGTCGTCATTTGTGTCCCGGTCTGTAATTTCATCAGTTGACAAACATGACGTCAGTCGACAAACAATTTCATGACGCATACAGCTCAATCCTTACAATGACGTCAGTCGACACACCTGAAGTCACTCGACAGACACACAGACAACTTATTTTTATATATATATAGATATATAGCTGTTGGGGGGGGGGGGGGCTTGGGGGGGCATCGCGCCCCCAAGCCCCCCGCGCGCGTAAGTCGTTACACGCCATATTAGTTACCTGCCATTGTAGTTGTGTCCCTGTGTCCCACCTGTGAATTGAGATAGATATAAATATATATATTTTTTGAACTACATAAAACTTGCGAATATACAACATTCTTCGCTGTCCAATTTAACTACGTAAAACTTAAGAATATACAACATTCTTCCATGTCCTATTGTTTGTGTATATAAAGAGATTGTTAGGTTTACCTAACTCTTGAACATGCAACATAAAATTGTCCATGGGAAAAGCAATCCGTATTCAGATCTATACCTGATTATTCTAATGATTGCCCTTTAGCTTTGCTGATGCTGATTGCTAATCAAACATTCCCTGTGTCCCCGTCGTCATTTATATATCCCCCTGTGCCCCCGGTCACCCCCCTTGTAGTTGTGTCCCTGTGTCCTGGTCGTCATTTATATTCCCAGTATTCCGGTCGTCATTTGTGTCCCGGTGTCCCAGTCTGTACTTTCTCTTTGAGTGTCGAGGTCGTCATTTATATTCCCTGTGTCCCAGCATCCCGGTCGTCATTTGTTTCCCGGTGTCCCGGTCTGTAATTTCTCTTCGAACAATCCCTGTGTCCCGGTCGTCATTTATATATTTTCCCTGTACCCCCGTCGTCCCCTTTGTAGTTGTGTCACTGTGTCCCGGTCGTCATTTATATTCCCTGTGTCCCGGTGTCCCAGTCTGTAATTTCTCTTTGAGGTTCCCGGTCGTCATTTATATTCCCTGTATCCCCGTGTCCCGGTCGTCATTTGTGTCCCGGTCTCTAATTTCATCAGTTGACAAACATGACGTCAGTCGTCAAACAATTTCATGACGCATACAGCTCAATCCTTACAATGACGTCAGTCGACACACCTGAAGTCACTCGACAGACACACAGACAACTTATTTATATAT